>NW_025054976.1:0-7620 GCF_019279795.1 Protopterus annectens
ATTAAAAAACTGTAATACTTGTCAATTTTAAAGGTTAAAAGCAAAGCGGAGAGGATATTAGTATAATATCTGTCAAGTTTAAAGCTAGTATGGCATGAGGAGGGTATGGCGTAATACTTGTCAGGTTTAAAGCTTAGTATGAAGTATGAGGAGGATATTATTTATTATTTATTTATTTTATTTTATTTTACATTTGTTAACCAGGAGAGTCCGACTGGATACATGTCCATATTTTCAAAGTGAGGCCTGGGGAGAAAAGCTCCAGGTACATAATGAGACATGTATGAACATTGTTAATGCAAAAAAAAGGAAGATAGTTGAGTTCTAAATACAATATAAAGATACATCACATCTTCGGAAAAAAAAAATAACAGCAGCATATAAAAAAAACATAGAATCAGTTACAGTTAAAGGCTAGCAGGCGCTACTTTGTTAAAAAAGCGTGTTAAGTTGATAGTGAGCAGGTAAGAGAAGGGTAAAATGATAGTGGTTAATCAGGTTTGGAACAGGGACATTGCCAGGAAAGAGTATTGAGATGGGGTTTAAGTTTCTTTTTGGAATTGTAGGAGTGAAGGTTCTGAGGTGAGCATGGTCGGTAGGGAGTTCCACATTTTTACCTAAGCCAAAAGTTTCGGAGAGAATAGAGAACCCCGCGCAGAATTATTAAGCTTTTGGTAGGTTTGAGCTAAGATCTTATTGGAGGAGCGTAAAGATTGCGGCGGTTAATATATAGGGTGAATGATGTTTTTCAGAGCTGGTGTTTTCTCTGGGTGATAAGCAGTATCTGGTGAGCCATTTTGAGTTGGTTGAAAACAGTTCGGCTGGAAAACCCTAAATCCACCCCTAGTTGCTTCAAGAAAAGTAGCAAGTGGTGCTCGTTGCAAAAGGTGAATGGGTGCAAATCTATAGGCTGAAGTGGATTTCGGTGGAACAAGAAGCAAGTTTGTTAAGGGTTGTCTTGTTTAGGTTTGTAAAAAGGGGAGGCATAGAAAAAGAGTTAGATAGTAGGTGTAAAATGGCAATTGTAATTTTAGTCAGTGGAGGGAGTGGAGAGAAAAGTGTTTTGACTTTACAGGAGAGAGCCAAGCTTTTTATTGACGGTTTTGATGGTTAGATTGAAATGGGTGTCAAATTTAAGTGGAGTTATCAATGGTAACACCTAATAGCTTTGTGTGAGTATTTCACTGGGTGATATAGTGATTCCATTGGAGGATGTAATAGAGAAGGGGTGGGGGGAAGAGTCTTGTTAGTGGGTGAGAAAGCAAGTAGTTTTGTTTTCTATTGGGGTTGAGAACTAGTTTGATGTGACTTGAGAAACCATTTTTCTATTAGGTTGAAGGTGCCCGGTTGAAGCGCAGTGAGGTCTCACTGTAGGTTGGGAGGTGCGGAGTGGCGGATGATGGTGATAGTCTAATCATCTGCATATTGAATGCATGTGGCATGGGGGTGATTGTGGGCAGGTTTCACAACAAAGATGGTGAAGAGAAGAGGACCAAGAATAGATCCCTGGGGAACTCCAAGTGTAACAGGTGGGTGGCATATGTGGATAATTTGTCCTGCCATATAGAACAGCTCTGTCAGCCTAATTGGACAGGTAGAAAATTGGAACCATTTCAGTGTGGAAATTGCTGGAGTGATAGTTTTTTTAATGTATGGAGGGAGTTGAATGTGGTTCAATTTTCATATCAAAGGCCCTTGAGAGAGGTCTAAGAAAAGAGCAGATGATAGTTTTTATTATTGTTTCTTGAAGTTATTGATGGCATTAGAAAAAGGATATAGTAGGGCTGATGTGGTACTGCGTGATTTGGCCTGAAGCTACGTTATGAGTTGGCCCGGTGAATTTTATGGCTTTTGGTGAGGTGTTCTAATGCTGCCATTAGGGACACACTTTTCCCATAACCTTGGCCGGGGTGAGAGTATAGCTATAGGTGCAGTAGTTGGTTGGGCTTCCCAGTGAGCTACCAATTCTATGGAGAGGAATAATGTGGGACATTTTCCATATGAGGGGAGCGAAGTTGCTTCTGACAAGGTGTACGGTTTATGATTGGTGGAGACGGATAGGAAATGTAGCCCCTCAGCTGCTTTTTGCAGAAACTCAGCTGGGAGAAGGTCAGCTGCTAGCTTAGTGGGTTTAGTTTTAAAGAAAGAGATGTTATAGAGGATATGGGTACTGGATCGGCTAAGGAAAATAGATGATCTGATGTAGTTGTAGTATTCTGCTGGCATGGGTGGAAAGTGGAGTGGGCTGGTTGTTTGTTTTGAATTGTAGCGCGGCCAGGGGATTGTATATATAGTTTCTGTGAAGAAACTATTGAATGTAAGCTAGTAATGTTTACAGGGCACTGTTGTTTGCAAGTTGTTGGAGTTGGGGTGGTTGCCTTCGGCCTGGGTGCAGGAGCTATTTTTAAGCCTGCCCAGGGGTAATTTTTGTGGATTATTAAGGTGTTTGTGTTGGAGGTGGAGGCAGTTAAAAGCTTTTTTATCATTTAAGATCATTCTTTTAGTTTCTGTTTCTAAGTTGCCAGAAGGTTTGGTGGGAGTGTGGAGTCTTTAGAGGTGCATGTATGCTGTTGCGACCCTCACATCTTGTTTCTAGATAGGATTTTGGATTTTGTTTCCTTAGAGAGCCATGGTGCGGTATTACTGTAATACTTGTCAGGTTTAAAGTTTAGTATGAAGTATGAGGAGGATATTAGTGTAATACTTGTCAGGTTTAAAGCTTAGTTTGAAGTATGAGGAGGACATTAGTGTAATACTTGTCAGGTTTAAAGCTTAGTATGAAGTATGAGAAGGATATTAGTGTAATACTTGTCAGGTTTAAAGCTTAGTATGAAGTAGGAGGAGGATATTAGTGTAATACTTGTCAGGTTTAAAGCTTAGTATGAAGTATGAGGAGGATATTAGTGTAATACTTGTCAGGTTTAAAGCTTTCTAGGTATGAAGTGGTAGGTAGGAGGAGGATATTAGTATAATACCTGTCAGGTTTAAAGCTTAGTATGAAGTATGAGGAGATATTAGTGTAATACTTGTCAGATTTAAAGCTTAGTATGAAGTATGAGGAGGATATTAGTGTAATATTTGTCAGGTTTAAAGCTTAGTATGAAGTATGAGGAGGATATTAGTATAATACTTGTCAGGTTTAAAGCTTAGTATGAAGTATAGATGAGGGAGGATATTGGCAGTGTAAAACTTGTCAAATCTTTGAAAGCTTAGTATGAAGCGAGGGGAGTGAGGATATCAGTTTACTACTTGCCTGTGGTTTAAAAGCTTTCTTAGTTTGAAGTATGAGGAGGACATTAGTGTAATACTTGTCAGGTTTAAAGCTTAGTATGAAGTATGAGAAGGATATTAGTGTAATACTTGTGAAGTTTAAAGCTTAGTATGAAGTATGAGGAAGATATTAGTGTAATACTTGTGAAGTTTAAAGCATAGTTTGAAGTATGAGGAGGATATTAGTGTAATACTTGTCAGGTTTAATGCTTAGTATGAAGTATGAGGAGGATATTAGTGTAATACT
This sequence comes from Protopterus annectens, assembly GCF_019279795.1. Classification (NCBI taxonomy): domain Eukaryota; kingdom Metazoa; phylum Chordata; order Ceratodontiformes; family Protopteridae; genus Protopterus; species Protopterus annectens. The sequence goes on from NW_025054976.1 coordinate 3,518, forward strand.
TGTGAAGTTTAAAGCTTAGTATGAAGTATGAGGAGGATATTAGTGTAATACTTGTCAGGTTTAAAGCTTAGTATGAAGTAGGAGTGAGGCGGCGCTATTCATGCATGACATTACAATTGTGGCTCCTTAATTGAAAAATGTCGGCACTCAAAATGCTGAGTGCTGACAAGCCAAAAAAGAAAAAAAAAACATGAGAAGAGTGAATCTTGAAAATCTGCTGCTTTCTCATCGGAGCGAAGTATGTACTGTTCAGCCTCACCCTTTCCACATGGTCTGTGCCTGATGCTGAAGAACAGACTCTATGACTGCTCTACAAAAGAAGGGCAGACCATCTGCAGGTCCACATAACTATAGTCTATACAGCTTCACCAGCCTTACATGCAAAGCCATGGAAACTCTCATAATAGAACTCATTTATGCAGGCATAGATAACCAACTGATCTAGACTCCAGTCAGTTCAGTTTTGTGAATGGCTGTTTGTGTCTCACTCCTGAATCTAGTAAGCTTGTTTGAAATGTTACAGAAGTTGTGGTTGGAGGGCAACATGTACACACTGTTTAGTTTTACCTGGTAAAGACTTTTGACACTATCCCTCCATACTACTATTATTGAAAAATTAGTAAAACAAATGTAAACCCTTTTATTGCCATTGGATTGCAGATTGAAAATCCAGACGATATTAAGTCATGAAAGTTGTAAGCATTCTCTCTCACTCTTAACATACAATTGCAAAATGTGGGGTACCACAGGAATCAGAGCTGGGCCCTCTTCTCTTTGGCATCTGTTGTGGAGATATCCAGGCCAATATCCTAGAACTGTGGTTAAGTTTGCTGATGACTGCAAGCTGGTCAAGATTGCCCACAAGCTGGTCACTATTAGGCACTCATCCATGTATATTAAACAGCTCCAGCAAGAGCTGGAATACGCACATACCTGGTGCAGCAAAAACTGTCTCAAGGTAAACATCAAAAAGTGAAGCATTGTAGAGTTTAACAAGACAAGTGCCTCTACCCTCAAACATTAGCAGTTGTACCCTCTTCAGGCTGATATGCTCATATTAGCTTGGGTACTTATGTGGATAACTGTCTCTCATTCAGTCATCATGTTTTCCTTATAGACAGGAAATCCTTCTATGTGTTCCAGTTAATTTTCAAGGGAATATCTTCAAAATTCCAAGAAGTCATCCTATCACTGTGTCCTTCCCTTATCAGACCTATCATCAAATACAATACCTCCTTTGGTATGGACAAATCCAAAATACTACTCAACTGGAAAGGCCTTAAAGGCTTCTAGCAAATAAAATTAAAGGCCTTAAATTCTTCAACTATCCTGATAGATGAACATGACTGTCCTTATACTCAGTAGCCTACTGACTGGTCTGAGGTGAGCCATGTCCTGCTTTTCAAGCCATGAAGGACTCAATACAGTTTTCCATTATTTTTCTTCAAGAAACCAGCAGCTGTACAAGCACTACACATTAGGGACCTAAACTTACAGAAAGAAATTAAGACACTTTGGAGGAATATATCCCTAACTCCTTGTATTCCCAGTGTATTGTATGTGTTACCACTACCACAGTAATGACTTACCTGACTAAATTATCAGTGATAAGTGGGTGTAGTTCAAATCAGAAGAAAACATTTTCAAAACAACATGATACTACACATGTCATGTATAAAACTATTCACCCAACAACAGAATAACTGAGTAGAAACATTTTAAGAAAGGCTGCTATGAAAAGCTTCTACTTTGAATGATAAAATTCATTGTTTTCTAGAAAATTATTGAGGACTGAAGTCACTAAGTAATGACAGGCATTCAAGATAGAGACTTTATATCCTTCTGAAAATACATGCTAACCCAAAATCTGTTATTCTAGCAAAGTTCTAAGTTTATAAGAGCAATATTTAAAATCTGTTCCTATTTTTGGGCCTTTACCCCCCCCCCCCCCCCACACACACACACACACACCTTTATTTTTGACTTTGTCCAGATTTCTTGTGCTCAGAGGTTGAGAGTTACACATGATTTCATAACATAATAGCTATTCTCTCAGAGTTACAAAATCATCAGAGTTCTGGGGTCCTTAACTGACATGCCCACCATTTGATAGTACTAGTCAGCAATCTCTTAAATAAATTTATTTCAATGATTTCAAGAAATAGGTTCATAGGTTCATAGGTTCATACTAGGCTATCTGCCCTGGGGCATTTATAAGCCTAGCCAGAGTGTAATTGGCTTTCACCACCCTTTGATTTTGAGTTTACTGTGCCCTTTGTAAGGTTAGATTACTGTGCCTCTGTCTAGTAGTGACACAGAAGTAATCCCCGGGGTAAACCTATGATCCCCCATCCACTCATCAAGATTCCTCTTGAAGACAGTCAGTGAGGGGTACCGCCTGGCCTGACATGGATTGGGATTCTATTCAGAGTGAAGGGAGCCTCTGGGTTATGAATCTGACCCTCCAGCTATGTCCTATTTATTTCTGTGCTTGAGGTTCAAGTCCCCTTGAGCGTGTGGCTCTGGCGATTTGGATTTTGGTGGAGCATGTCCATTAATTCTGGGTTGATGACATAGATTTATATGTCAGGCATAGATAAGCCTCTAAGTGCGTATGTATGCAACTGAGTAGAGCTGGAGTTTCTTTAACCGTGCAGCATATGGCATCTGTTTGGAGTCCCTTTGATCCTCTTTGTAGAGGTACTTTTTGGGCTCTTTTATTTGCTGCAGGAATTAATGGTAAAAGGTTACACATCCAAAATTGGGCATTGTATTTCTATTATGGGCCTGATGAGGGATGAATAAAGAGGCACGGGTGACCTCCCTTGATCTAGATGTGAATCCCTTTCATGATAAGGTGGAGCTATATAGAAGGTCTTTCTAACCACTTTGGCAATGTGGTTGTCACTGGGAAGGAGAAGATTACTATCAACTTGGGTCCGGGGTCCCAGGTCCCCAATTACTTCCTCCATACTTAATGGGATTTTACCACCTATGTGGTAATTTGTGGGCACTTTGTTTTGCCAAAGGGTATGACTATACACTTTTGGCATTTAGCTTTAGGCCATTGCGGCTCTGGCACCAGTTATCCTGCCTCTGTGAGACCTTTTGAAAAGAATGTCACGTCAGCTGGAGAGTCAATTATGGCACCCAGTTTGCAGTCATCTGCGAACTTGGTCAGCCACAGTCCTCCCGTGTTGGGGCTCTGTACCTCAGAAAGATATATACCCGAACAATGGAGAGGTCCCAGGACTGAGCCTTGTGGGACACCACTTGTAACTGGTTTCTCGGAGTCTGACATGGCTCCAGCAGTTCTGACTCTGTGGGTTCTATCTTTTGAGCCAGTTTGCAAACCCATCTTGTGACATAGGGGTTTATATTTAAGCTGGATAGCTTATCTATGATGCCTGGGAGTGGGGTATTGTGTCGTAACATGCTTTTCTTACAGGTCCAGGTAGGCTTGTGTGGACTACCTTCCTTCATCTATGGCCTTGGTGACTGTTTCAAAAGAAGTCGACTCAGGTTCAAGAGGCAGGATCTGCCTTTGACAAAGCCAGGAGTTGGTAGGATCTATTGTCTGTAGGTCCCCAATGTCTTTGTTTATGAGTTCCATGATGATACTCTTCCATAGCTTTGCAGACTAGGGCTAGTTAGGTATCAGCATGGGGCTTATAGTTTCAGGGTCCGTAGAGGCACCACCTTTGTGGAGTGGGAGACCACTGTTGCTGCACACCATTCTTTGGGTACATATCCTGTAGTAAAGCTGAGATTGTAGTTGTTAGCAGTTTTCACGTGAGGGTTTAGTTCTGCTTGGGAGTTCATGTAGGGATTTAAATCCGGGACACTTCTTCAGTCCCATTGATGCAGTGTTTTTTTTGCTTTGGAAAGAGGGTGGCTTTCACCTGAGCATCTGAGATGTTAGGGAGGCAGCACTCTGCTGGGATAGATATTTTGCTCTTTGGGGGAGGGGTGAGAAGTTTGCACTCAAACCTGTCTGCCAGTGATGTTGGCAATGTTCCGTGGGTTCAGTGTATTTTTGTCATTTTGGATCAACTCTGAGCATATCTGGGGAGTTGCATCCCAGGTTCCTTACAAATTAAAAA
>NW_025054977.1:0-4550 GCF_019279795.1 Protopterus annectens
GGCATCTAACAGGTATGCAACCCTTATGTTTTTTAGTTTCATCAAGGCAGATCACGGCTACTCAACCGCATGGACTTCTTTGAGAAGGTAACCAAAGCAATGGATGAGGCCAAAACAGCTCACACTGTGTACCAAGACCTGCCCAAGGCTCAAATGTTAGGTATAAACCCTTATGTCACCCAGTGGATAGCCATCTGGCTCACAGACAGGACACAGGAGATTAGAACTAAGGAGTCTACCTCTACAAAGAGGTAAATTAACAGTGGAGCACCTCAGGGATCTGTTCTAGATCACTCCTTTTTAGCATGTACTTCTCTGAAGTCAAGGCCTAAATTTGCAGACAATTGTAAATTAGGAGCAGTTGTAGAATAGTACAGTTTTGTACCTACCATAAATGTAGATGTTCGAGGATCCACATTGCTGCAGTCCTAACTATTGGGTAGTCCGCTGTCCAGTCGGCCCGAATACCAAATTATATGGCTGGCGTCGGTCAGAGCGCATTATTAGACACTGGCGTCAGAGCGTCCAGGGGTACTAATCGCATGACGGCGTCATATCCAGTCTTTTCTTGCCCAGATAATGTCCAGAAGACCCTAAAAGACAAAGGCCCAATATACCTGCACCAAAATATGTACAATATATACAAAATATACAAAAATATCAGCATATAACCTCCACCTACACAACCACCGGAAAACACAGGCGGGGAAGGAGGGAGAGTAAATTGGACATACAGCAATGTGGATCCTCAGAACATCTACATTTATGGGTAGGTGTTACAAAACTGTACTATGTTCTTCATTCCACATTGCAGTCCTAACTATTGGGTAGAATCCCAAAGCAGAGGTAGGGAGGCTGGCAAATCCTTAAGAAGAGCTGACAACATGCCTTACAAAATAGCCAATGGCAAAACCAGCCCTAGACTTAGAGTAGAGGTGATAATGCTTAGAGAAAGTATGCACTTTCAGACTCAAGTAGCTGCCTCAAATATCCTTAGTTGCCACCTTAGAAATGCTGTTGGGAAGTCTTGATAGCCCTAGTGGAAAGGGCTAATAATCCAGCTGGAATCTCCTTGCCATGATGGGAATTAACAAAATGCAACAAAAGGAAACCAATCCACCTAGAAATAGTTTGTTTGACACAGGCTTGCCCTGTGAACTCCAAGCAAAAACAAACAACTGCTGAGACTACCCTAAATGTAGTCCTGCTTGCTTAAATAATAGCATAATTGCCTGTGTACATCTAAAGTGTGCAAAATCTTTTCCCCTTTATTTTGGGGTCTACCGTAAAAAGTAGGCAAATGAATAGTTTGGTTTAAAAGCCACACTAGGAAACCACCTTAGGCATAAAAGGAAGGATTAGTACGTAATGATACCCTATCCTTATGAAAAATCAAAAAGGCTCAACCGCCATAGGGGCCTGTAACTCAGAAACCCCTTCTTGCAGAAGTAATAGCCAACAAAAGCAGTCTTCCATGACAGAGTATTTCCAGTTCAGCAGTAGCTGCAGGCTCAAAAGGTTGTAGAGTAAGTTTCTCCAACACAAAATTGAAGAGATCCCAAGCAGGGTAGGAGCTCTCGCATTAAGAGTCTTATATTCTTTGCCCTCTAAAAATTGCTTGAACAAAGGATGTAGAAAGTAATGAGGGTGGGTCACAATCATAGTGAGCTGAAATTGCTGCAAGCATGAATCTTAATGGAAAGACAAAACCTTTGTCCAATAACTCAGTAAAGATATTGAAGAGCCACACTCAAATTAGGCTCAAGGAAATCTCAAATTCTTGCTGCAGGGGAGTCAAATAAAATCTCTTCCATTTTTCTGCGTACCTCCTTGTACTAGGTCCTGGCTTCCATAATCACATTTAAAACTTGTTGAGGAAGTTGAGACCTGCTGTCTTCAAAACAGAGATATGCCAGGCTGTTAGATGAGAGAGAGTGAAGAGCGACATTGAACGAAGATGTTAAGTCCTTCTGAGACAACAGATGTGTGGAATCAAAGTGCCTGCAAGGCCATGGAGGCTTCTTTTGCAGACTCCTCGGTAATGGGTACCAGTGCTGCGAGGAGCCAATCTGGAGCTATCAAAATCATCCTTGAAAACTTGTCTTGTCTGACTTTTAGAAGCACCTTTGGAAGAAGAGGCAGAGGTGGGAAAGCATACATGAAAGGTGCCAACTGAAAGAAAAGAGCATCCACTTTCCAAATACATTGTGATGAAACCTCTTTGTGCAAAACTTTTAGCAGCTGGTGGTTTTAGTGGAGAAGCGAGAACAAGATCTATGTCTGGAGTTCCCAGGACACTCAACTTTTGAAATACATGAAGATCCAAGATTCCCACTTTCATTGGGGATCCATGTTTGTCTGCTTAACACATCTGCTAAGGAGTTCTGTGTGCTCCGGCAGAAACCTTGCCTGAAGAAGAGTTAGTTACAAAGCTTAGCGCAGTCTCCCACTCTAAAATCATTGCTTGCCTGCACAATGGGTAGAATGTGTTTACTTGTTTGTTGATGGCTACCACATGACAGTTGTGTTCTCTGTTAGAATCAACACCTGCCCTGGAAGAAGTAACTCCTTGAAAGCCATTAATGCAAACTGGACTGCTAACATCTCCTTCATGTTGATATGTAGATGCTGTAGTCTGGCAGGCCACTTGTCTTGTATCCACTTTCCATTTAGATGAGCTCCCCAAGCAATGTCCGAGGCATCTGTCGTTAAAATCTGTCTCGCCTCTGGCCGGGTCACAGAGAGTCCCTTGTTTAGGTGACATTACTGAGCCCACCACAAAAATTCTTTTTGAAGGCAAGGTATTATTTGAATGACAGTGTCCAAATCCTGGCAGTGCTGTGTCCATACTTTTTTGAGATACCATTGTAGCTTCCTCATATGCAGTTTGGCATTGGGAAGCACCAGAATACAAGATGCCATGAACCCTAATGCTTGAAGGACTGTCCTTGCAGTCAGCACGGACTGATGAGATAGTTGATGGAAGTAAAGTGATAGACTCTTTTGTTTGTCCGGGGTTAAAAAGGCCATCTGGGCTGCTGTATTCAGTCTCACACCCAGAAAGCACATGTCTTGAGAGGGTACTAGACTGGACTTTATTTCGTTCACAGAATACCCTAGGCATCTTAGCACTGCTATAACATATTCCAGATGCTGTAGAAGGTCTTCCTTTTCTTGAGCCAGAATCAGGCAGTCGTCCAAGTAAGGATAGATTTGAATTCCTTGTAGCCTGAAGTAAGCTATCACTGGAGCCAGAACCTTTGTGAATACTCTGGGCAGTAGATAAGCCAAAGGGCAATGCAGAGAACTGATAATGAGAATTTCCAGCTCAAAAGCAGATACTTCCTGCAACTTAGTCTTATAGGCACATGAAGGTAAGCTTCCTTGAGATCTAAAGTTACCATCCAGTGATCTTTGCCCAGCAGAGGTAAAAGCTGTTGTAACGTCAACATCTTGAACTTGGGAATGTCCAGATAAGTGTTGAGGATAGATAAATCCAAAATTGGTCTCCACGTGTTCCCCTTCTTTGGTACTAGGAACAGGCGAGAATAAAATCCTAGGCCCCTTTCTGATACAGGGACTGGCTGAATGGCCCCTATTTGGAGTAACTGAGAAATTTGCTTGTGAGCCTCTTTCCTTTGTGGAGGAGGAACGTCTGGCATGCCTTTGAAAGGGGCAATGTATGGAAATAAAACCTGTAACCGTGGTGAATGATATCCAACACCCATCTGTCTTGAGTAATTAAATCCCAATTTTCTTTGAAAAGAGACAGTCTTCCTCCCAAAGGAGCTGCCAGACGAGAATCTACTGGCAGCTGAAAAGGCAGGTCATTGGGTCTGTTTACGAAAGGACTGACCCCTGCCCTCACCAGAAGTCTGAGCAGGTGAACTCCCTGTTCTAGGCCTAAAAGAACCTTGAGCTCTGCCCCTACCACGTCTAGACCTACCCCTAGACTGGGAATCATAAGCAGGATATGTCCAACCCTTAGTAGGCCAATTTCTACTAAACTTCGGTGGCTGCACCTGCAAAAAATCTTTAACAGTTTGCATAGACTTAGCTTTCACAGGCGAACCAAACAACACATCAGACTGTAAAGGAGCATCCAAAATCCTTGTCTTAACATGCTCAGCTAAATTCTGATCCCTCAACCAGGCATGCCTGCGAAGAACAGAACTAGTGGCAGCCACCCTCGAGGAGGCCTGTACAGCATCAAAACCACATTGCAAAGAATGCTTACCCACTTGTTCAGACACATGAACTAAATCCAGCAACTCTTTACACTCAATACCTTCCGCCAAAGCATCCACCTTAGATTTCAATTGTGAAAGGAGATAATTTTGATATTTTAGCATGTGAAACTGACAATTCAACGCCCTCATGGCTAAAGTGGAAGAAGTATACACTTTCTTTCCCCATCTATCCAAAGCCCTTGCCTCTTTATCAGTGGGAACAGGATTTTTAACCACAGAGGCCTTAACACCTTTAGGCCCCTGAGAAACAGTTTCGGGTCTGCCCTAGGACTCTTAAAAGATACTTATGAGCCTTCAGGT
>NW_025054978.1:0-9055 GCF_019279795.1 Protopterus annectens
TACTATCCACCCCACAAAGGGGTAGGGCAATCCTGGTTCTGGCTTAACTGCCAGTTTCATTATGACCGTTTATTGTTTTTAGCTTTCCCTATGCATTTCAAGCATGTTTCTGCATAGAGAAAAATAACCCTGGAAAGTTGTTTTTCTCCAAGAGGGAAAAAGCTAGGAGGCTGAAACTCTGCAGGTGTGTAGGGTATTATCCACCCTACAAAGGGGTAGGGCAATCCTGGTTCTGGCATCACTGCCAGTTTCAGTATGACCGTTTATTGTTTTTAGCTTTCCCTATGCATTTCAAGCATGTTTCTGCATAGAGAAAAAATAACCCTGGAAAGTTGTTTTTCTCCAAGAGGGAAAAAGCTAGGAGGCTGAAACTCTGCAGGTGTGTAGGGTACTATCCACCCTACAAAGGGGTAGGGCAATCCTGGTTCTGGCTTAACTGCCAGTTTCAGTATGACCGTTTATTGTTTTAAGCTTTCCCTATGCATTTCAAGCATGTTTCTGCATGGAGAAAAAATAACCCTGGAAAGTTGTTTTCCCCAAGAGGGAAAAAGCTAGGAGGCTGAAACTCTGCAGGTGTGTAGGGTACTATCCACCCTACAAAGGGGTAGGGCAATCCTGGTTCTGGCTTAACTGCCAGTTTCAGTATGACCGTTTATTGTTTTAGCTTTCCTATGCATTTCAAGCATGTTTCTGCATAGAGAAATAATAACCCTGGAAAGTTGTTTTTCTCCAAGAGGAAAAAGCTAGGAGGCTGAAACTCTGCAGGTGTGTAGGGTACTATCCACCCTACAAAGGGGTAGGGCAATCCTGGTTCTGGCTTAACTGCCAGTTTCAGTATGACCGTTTATTGTTTTTAGCTTTCCCTATGCATTTCAAGCATGTTTCTGCATGGAGAAAAAATAACCCTGGAAAGTTGTTTTTCTCCAAGAGGAAAAAAGCTAGGAGGCTGAAACTCTGCAGGTGTGTAGGGTATTATCCACCCTACAAAGGGGTAGGGCAATCCTGGTTCTGGCTTAACTGCCAGTTTCAGTATGACCGTTTATTGTTTTTAGCTTTCTTTTGCATTTCAAGCATGTTTCTGCATAGAGAAAAAATACCTGTGGAAAGTTGGTTTTCTCCAAGAGGGAAAAAGCTAGGAGGCTGAAACTCTGCAGGTGTGTAGGGTACTATCCACCCTACAAAGGGTAGGGCAATCCTGGTTCTGGCTTAACTGCCAGTTTCAGTATGACCGTTTATTGTTTTTAGCTTTCCCTATGCATTTCAAGCATGTTTCTGCATAGAGAAAAAATAACCCTGGAAAGTTGTTTTTCTCCAAGAGGGAAAAAGCTAGGAGGCTGAAACTCTGCAGGTGTGTAGGGTACTATCCACCCTACAAAGGGGCAGGGCAATCCTGGTTCTGGCTTAACTGCCAGTTTCAGTATGACCGTTTATTGTTTTAGCTTTCCCTATGCATTTCAAGCATGTTTCTGCATAGAGAAAAAATAACCCTGGAAAGTTGTTTTTCTCCAAGAGGGAAAAAGCTAGGAGGCTGAAACTCTGCAGGTGTGTAGGGTACTATCCACCCTACAAAGGGGTAGGGCAATCCTGGTTCTGGCTTAACTGCCAGTTTCAGTATGACCGTTTATTGTTTTAGCTTTCCCTATGCATTTCAAGCATGTTTCTGCATAGAGAAAAAATAACCCTGGAAAGTTGTTTTTCTCCAAGAGGGAAAAAGCTAGGAGGCTGAAACTCTGCAGGTGTGTAGGGTACTATCCACCCTACAAAGGGGTAGGGCAATCCTGGTTCTGGCTTAACTGCCAGTTTCAGTATGACCGTTTATTGTTTTAGCTTTCCTATGCATTTCAAGCATGTTTCTGCATAGAGAAAAAATAACCCTGGAAAGTTGTTTTTCTCCAAGAGGGAAAAAGCTAGGAGGCTGAAACTCTGCAGGTGTGTAGGGTACTATCCACCCTACAAAGGGGTAGGGCAATCCTGGTTCTGGCTTAACTGCCAGTTTCAGTATGACCGTTTATTGTTTTAGCTTTCCCTATGCATTTCAAGCATGTTTCTGCATAGAGAAAAATAACCCTGGAAAGTTGTTTTTCTCCAAGAGGGAAAAAGCTAGGAGGCTGAAACTCTGCAGGTGTGTAGGGTACTATCCACCCTACAAAGGGGTAGGGCAATCCTGGTTCTGGCTTAACTGCCAGTTTCAGTATGACCGTTTATTGTTTTTAGCTTTCCCTATGCATTTCAAGCATGTTTCTGCATAGAGAAATAATAACCCTGGAAAGTTGTTTTCTCCAAGAGGGAAAAAGCTAGGAGGCTGAAACTCTGCAGGTGTGTAGGGTACTATCCACCCTACACAGGGGTAGGGCAATCCTGGTTCTGGCTTAACTGCCAGTTTCAGTATGACCGTTTATTGTTTTTAGCTTTCCCTATGCATTTCAAGCATGTTTCTGCATGGAGAAAAAATAACCCTAAAAGTTGTTTTTCTCCAAGAGGAAAAAAGCTAGGAGGCTGAAACTCTGCAGGTGTTTAGGGTATTATCCACCCTACAAAGGGGGAGGGCAATCCTGGTTCTGGCTTAATTGCCAGTTTCAGTATGACCGTTTATTGTTTTTAGCTTTCTTTTTGCATTTCAAGCATATTTCTGCATAGAGAAAAAAATACCTGTGGAAAGTTGGTTTTCTCCAAGAGGGAAAAAGCTAGGAGGCTGAAACTTTGTAGATGTGCAGGGTACTATCTACCCTACAAAGGGTAGGGCAATCCTGGTTCTGGCTTAACTGCCAGTTTCAGTATGACCGTTTATTGTTTTTGCTTTCCCTATGCATTTCAAGCATGTTTCTGCATAGAGAAAAAATAACCCTGGAAAGTTGTTTTTTCTCCAAGAGGGAAAAAGCTAGGAGGCTGAAACTCTGCAGGTGTGTAGGGTACTATCCACCCTACAAAGGGGCAGGGCAATCCTGGTTCTGGCTTAACTGCCAGTTTCAGTATGACCGTTTATTGTTTTTAGCTTTCCCTATGCATTTCAAGCATGTTTCTGCATAGAGAAAAAATAACCCTGGAAAGTTGTTTTTCTCCAAGAGGGAAAAAGCTAGGAGGCTGAAACTCTGCAGGTGTGTAGGGTACTATCCACCCTACAAAGGGGTAGGGCAATCCTGGTTCTGGCTTAACTGCCAGTTTCAGTATGACCGTTTATTGTTTTAGCTTTCCCTATGCATTTCAAGCATGTTTCTGCATAGAAAAAATAACCCTGGAAAGTTGTTTTTCTCCAAGAGGGAAAAAGCTAGGAGGCTGAAACTCTGCAGGTGTGTAGGGTACTATCCACCCTACAAAGGGGTAGGGCAATCCTGGTTCTGGCTTAACTGCCAGTTTCAGTATGACCGTTTATTGTTTTTAGCTTTCCCTATGCATTTCAAGCATGTTTCTGCATAGAGAAAAAATAACCCTGGAAAGTTGTTTTTCTCCAAGAGGGAAAAAGCTAGGAGGCTGAAACTATGCAGGTGTGTAGGGTACTATCCACCCTACAAAGGGTAGGGCAATCCTGGTTCTGGCTTAACTGCCAGTTTCAGTATGACCGTTTATTGTTTTTAGCTTTCCCTATGCATTTCAAGCATGTTTCTGCATAGAGAAAAAATAACCCTGGAAAGTTGTTTTTCTGCAATAGGGAAAAAGCTAGGAGGCTGAAACTCTGCAGGTGTGTAGGGCACTATCCACCCTACAAAAGGGGTAGGGCAATCCTGGTTCTTGCTTAACTGCCAGTTTCAGTATGACCATTTATTGTTTTTCGCTTTCTTTTTGCATTTCAAGCATGTTTCTGCATAGAGAAAAAATAACCCTGGAAAGTTGTTTTTCTCCAAGAGGGAAAAAGCATGGAGGCTGAAACTCTGCAGGTGTGTAGGGTACTATCCACCCTACAAAGGGGCAGGGCAATCCTGGTTCTGGCTTAACTGCCAGTTTCAGTATGACCATTTATTGTTTTTAGCTTTCCCTATGCATTTCAAGCATGTTTCTGCATAGAGAAAAAATAACCCTGGAAAGTTGTTTTTCTCCAAGAGGGAAAAAGCTAGGAGGCTGAAACTCTGCAGGTGTGTAGGGTACTATCCACCCTACAAAGGGGTAGGGCAATCCTGGTTCTGGCTTAACTGCCAGTTTCAGTATGACTGTTTATTGTTTTTAGCTTTCCCTATGCATTTCAAGCATGTTTCTGCATGGAGAAAAAATAACCCTGGAAAGTTGTTTTTCTCCAAGAGGAAAAAAGCTAGGAGGCTGAAACTCTGCAGGTGTGTAAGGTATTATCCACCCTACAAAGGGGTAGGGCAATCCTGGTTCTGGCTTAACTGCCAGTTTCAGTATGACTGTTTATTGTTTTCAGCTTTCTTTTTGCATTTCAAGCATATTTCTGCATAGAGAAAAAAAATACCTGAGGAAAGTTGGTTTTCTCCAAGAGGGAAAAAGCTAGGAGGCTGAAACTTTGTAGATGTGCAGGGTACTATCTACCCTACAAAGGGTAGGGCAATCCTGGTTCTGGCTTAACTGCCAGTTTCAGTATGACCGTTTATTGTTTTTAGCTTTCCCTATGCATTTCAAGCATGTTTCTGCATAGAGAAAAAATAACCCTGGAAAGTTGTTTTTCTCCAAGAGGGAAAAAGCTATGAGGCTGAAACTCTGCAGGTGTGTAGGGTACTATCCACCCTACAAAGGAGCATTGCAATCCTGGTTCTGGCTTAACTGTCAGTTTCAGTATGGCCGTTTATTGTTTTTAGCTTTCCCTATGCATTTCAAGCATGTTTCTGCATAGAGAAAAAATAACCCTGGAAAGTTGTTTTTCTCCAAGAGGGAAAAAGTTAGGAGGCTGAAACTCTGCAGGTTTGTATGGTATTATCCACCCTACAAAGGGGTAGGGCAATCCTGGTTCTGGCTTAACTGCCAGTTTCAGTATGACCGTTTATTGTCTTTAGCTTTCTTTTTGCATTTCAAGCATGTTTCTGCATAGAGAAAAAAATACCTGTGGAAAGTTGTTTTTCTCCAAGAGAGAAACAGCTAGGAGGCTGAAACTCTGCAGGTGTGTAGGCTACTATCCACCCTACAAAGGGGTAGGGCAATCCTGGTTCTGGCTTAACTGCCAGTTTCAGTATGACCGTTTATTGTTTATAGCTTTTCCTATGCATTTCAAGCATGTATCTGCATAGAGAAAAAATAACCCTGGAAAGTTGTTTTTCTCCAAGAGGGAAAAAGCTAGGAGGCTGAAACTCTGCAGGTGTGTAGGGTACTATCCACCCTACAGAAAGGTATGACAATCCTGGTTCTGGCTTAACTGCCAGTTTCAGTATGACCGTTTATTGTTTTTAGCTTTCCCTATGCATTTCAAGCATGTTTCTGCATAGAGAAAAAATAACCCTGGAAAGTTGTTTTTCTCCAAGAGGGAAAAAGCTAGGAGGCTGAAACTCTGCAGGTGTGTAGGGTACTATCCACCCTACAAAGGGGTAGGGCAATCCTGGTTCTGGCTTAACTGCCAGTTTCAGTATGACCGTTTATTGTTTTTAGCTTTCCCTATGCATTTCAAGCATGTTTCTGCATGGAGAAAAAATAACCCTGGAAAGTTGTTTTTCTCCAAGAGGGAAAAAGCTAGGAGGCTGAAACTCTGCAGGTGTGTAGGGTACTATCCACCCTACAAAGGGGTAGGGCAATCCTGGTTCTGGCTTAACTGCCAGTTTCAGTATGACCGTTTATTGTTTTAGCTTTCCCTATGCATTTCAAGCATGTTTCTGCATAGAGAAAAAATAACCCTGGAAAGTTGTTTTTCTCCAAGAGGGAAAAAGCTAGGAGGCTGAAACTCTGCAGGTGTGTAGGGTACTATCCACCCTACAAAGGGGTAGGGCAATCCTGGTTCTGGCTTAACTGCCAGTTTCAGTATGACCGTTTATTGTTCCTATGCATTTCAAGCATGTTTCTGCATAGAGAAAAAATAACCCTGGAAAGTTGTTTTTCTCCAAGAGGGAAAAAGCTAGGAGGCTGAAACTCTGCAGGTGTGTAGGGTACTATCCACCCTACAAAGGGGTAGGGCAATCCTGGTTCTGGCTTAACTGCCAGTTTCAGTATGACCGTTTATTGTTTTTAGCTTTCCCTATGCATTTCAAGCATGTTTCTGCATAGAGAAAAATAACCCTGGAAAGTTGTTTTTCTCCAAGAGGAAAAAGCTAGGAGGCTGAAACTCTGCAGGTGTGTAGGGTACTATCCACCCTACAAAGGGGTAGGGCAATCCTGGTTCTGGCTTAACTGCCAGTTTCAGTATGACCGTTTATTGTTTTTAGCTTTCCTATGCATTTCAAGCATGTTTCTGCATGGAGAAAAAATAACCCTGGAAAGTTGTTTTTCTCCAAGAGGAAAAAAGCTAGGAGGCTGAAACTCTGCAGGTGTGTAGGGTATTATCCACCCTACAAAGGGGTAGGGCAATCCTGGTTCTGGCTTAACTGCCAGTTTCAGTATGACCGTTTATTGTTTTAGCTTTCTTTTTGCATTTCAAGCATATTTCTGCATAGAGAAAAAAATACCTGTGGAAAGTTGGTTTTCTCCAAGAGGGAAAAAGCTAGGAGGCTGAAACTTTGTAGATGTGCAGGGTACTATCTACCCTACAAAGGGTAGGGCAATCCTGGTTCTGGCTTAACTGCCAGTTTCAGTATGACCGTTTATTGTTTTTAGCTTTCCCTATGCATTTCAAGCATGTTTCTGCATAGAGAAAAAATAACCCTGGAAAGTTGTTTTTTCTCCAAGAGGGAAAAAGCTAGGAGGCTGAAACTCTGCAGGTGTGTAGGGTACTATCCACCCTACAAAGGGGCAGGGCAATCCTGGTTCTGGCTTAACTGCCAGTTTCAGTATGACCGTTTATTGTTTTAGCTTTCCCTATGCATTTCAAGCATGTTTCTGCATAGAGAAAAAATAACCCTGGAAAGTTGTTTTTCTCCAAGAGGGAAAAAGCTAGGAGGCTGAAACTCTGCAGGTGTGTAGGGTACTATCCACCCTACAAAGGGGTAGGGCAATCCTGGTTCTGGCTTAACTGCCAGTTTCAGTATGACCGTTTATTGTTTTTAGCTTTCCCTATGCATTTCAAGCATGTTTCTGCATAGAGAAAAAATAACCCTGGAAAGTTGTTTTTCTCCAAGAGGGAAAAAGCTAGGAGGCTGAAACTCTGCAGGTGTGTAGGGTACTATCCACCCTACAAAGGGGTAGGGCAATCCTGGTTCTGGCTTAACTGCCAGTTTCAGTATGACCGTTTATTGTTTTAGCTTTCCTATGCATTTCAAGCATGTTTCTGCATAGAGAAAAAATAACCCTGGAAAGTTGTTTTTCTCCAAGAGGGAAAAAGCTAGGAGGCTGAAACTCTGCAGGTGTGTAGGGTACTATCCACCCTACAAAGGGGTAGGGCAATCCTGGTTCTGGCTTAACTGCCAGTTTCAGTATGACCGTTTATTGTTTTTAGCTTTCCCTATGCATTTCAAGCATGTTTCTGCATAGAGAAAAAATAACCCTGGAAAGTTGTTTTTTCTCCAAGAGGGAAAAAGCTAGGAGGCTGAAACTCTGCAGGTGTGTAGGGTACTATCCACCCTACAAAGGGGTAGGGCAATCCTGGTTCTGGCTTAACTGCCAGTTTCAGCATGACCGTTTATTGTTTTTAGCTTTCCCTATGCATTTCAAGCATATGTCTGCATAGAGAAAAAATAACCCTGGATTGTTGTTTTTCTCCAAGAGGGAAAAAGCTAGGAGGCTGAAACTCTGCAGGTGTGTAGGGTACTATCCACCCTACAAAGGGGTAGGGCAATCCTGGTTCTGGCTTAACTGCCAGTTTCAGTATGACCGTTTATTGTTTTTAGCTTTCCCTATGCATTTCAAGCATGTTTCTGCATGGAGAAAAAATAACCCTGGAAAGTTGTTTTTCTCCAAGAGGGAAAAAAGCTAGGAGGCTGAAACTCTGCAGGTGTGTAGGGTATTATCCACCCTACAAAGGGGTAGGGCAATCCTGGTTCTGGCTTAACTGCCAGTTTCAGTATGACCGTTTATTGTTTTTAGCTTTTCTTTTGCATTTCAAGCATGTTTCTGCATAGAGAAAAAAATACCTGTGGAAAGTTGTTTTTCTCCAAGAGGAAAAAGCTAGGAGGCTGAAACTCTGCAGGTGTGTAGGGTACTATCCACCCTACAAAGGGGTAGGGCAATCCTGGTTCTGGCTTAACTGCCAGTTTCAGTATGACCGTTTATTGTTTTTAGCTTTCCCTATGCATTTCAAGCATGTTTCTGCATAGAGAAAAAATAACCCTGGAAAGTTGTTTTTCTCCAAGAGGAAAAAGCTAGGAGGCTGAAACTCTGCAGGTGTGTAGGGTATTATCCACCCTACAAAGGGGTAGGGCAATCCTGGTTCTGGCTTAACTGCCAGTTTCAGTATGACCGTTTATTGTTTTTAGCTTTCCCTATGCATTTCAAGCATGTTTCTGCATAGAGAAAAATAACCCTGGAAAGTTGTTTTTCTCCAAGAGGAAAAAGCTAGGAGGCTGAAACTCTGCAGGTGTGTAGGGTACTATCCACCCTACAAAGGGGTAGGGCAATCCTGGTTCTGGCTTAACTGCCAGTTTCAGTATGACCGTTTATTGTTTTTAGCTTTCCTATGCATTTCAAGCATGTTTCTGCATAGAGAAAAAAAATACCCTGGAAAGTTGTTTTTCTCCAAGAGGGAAAAAGCTAGGAGGCTGAAACTCTGCAGGTGTGTAGGGTACTATCCACCCTACAAAGGGGTAGGGCAATCCTGGTTCTGGCTTAACTGCCAGTTTCAGTATGACCGTTTATTGTTTTTAGCTTTCCCTTTGCATTTCAAGCATGTTTCTGCATAGAGAAAAATAACTGGAAAGTTGTTTTTCTCCAAGAGGGGCTGAGGCTGAAACTCTGTAGGTGTGTAGGTACTATCCACCCCTACAAAGGGGTAGGGCAATCCTGGTTCTGGCTTAACTGCCAGTTTCAGTATGACCGTTTATTGTTTTAGCTTTCCCTATGCATTTCAAGCATGTTTCTGCATAAGAGAAATAACCCT
>NW_025054979.1:0-8916 GCF_019279795.1 Protopterus annectens
TTTTTGTAAATAAGCACTAAAAGCCCCTGATAGTATTTTACAAATGTAAATGTATTCCTTTTGTAAATGGAATGAAATGGAGCATATATTTTGAAGTAACACAATAATAAAAATAGTCAGAAATGTACTGATATGAAGTTGTTGCTGTGAGACAGACTGCCCGTAGCTCAGTACTGTTTAACAATGTAACTGCATGCCCGCTAAGTTGCTAATCGGGTTTAATAGGCTGAAACTGTTTGGTAACTAGTTGTGCTTAGCTGAACATGTGTGTCACTAGCCAATTATTAGTTTATACCAGCGCGACACCGCGCGCCGCCGCCCCACAAGCGCTAACTGCTAGTGCGCATAAGCAAGTAGCTCCGCCGCAAACTAGAAAGAGACCTGGTTTTAAGTGCTTAAAAGTGCTTTTTGGCATGTTTGATTACAGGTCCTCAACCTGGTTCTGTATGAAAATCAAAATCAGCTGCCAGATTTGAACCCAGGATACCATGCACTAGAGTCAAGGTACTAAACCACTAAGCAATGACAGCAGTACCTTAGAAATGCAGAAATAGCATATATATGTGATAAAATCCAGAATGGAGCATGATAAAGCATTTTCAGTGAAGTAGATACAATTCCAAACGCCAATCGTGAGAAATGTGCGGAAAAAGAGGGGTGCATATATAAGCCCCATAGGCGGGAATACACAGCAGAAACGATTGTAGAAACAGACCTGCAGTCAGAATGAGTGGAGTAGGTGAGGACGCTACTGAAAGCATACAGCTGCTAGGCATTGAGGAGTCCAGGATACATGGTCTGCCTCTGTCCATCATCACAGGCCCAACTCATGCAGGGCCAGGTCTCATGGGGAGCGACAGGGCAGGAGGCATGGGAATCAGTTGGTCAGATCTGACCAGCTACTGGCATTCCACGGTACTGGTGAGCAGGTCCGGCCACCACTACATGCGACCTGAAGTTTATGCAAGCCAAGACCAGTTTTCGACCTATCGGATCCAGGAGGCCCGGATATGCCCAACGCCCCACTACTGAGTAAGTTACATTTCCATATATGTATGCAAGGATTTCAACTGGTCACAATATGGAGATAGGTAGTCCAATATTACTTCTTTCATATTACAGCCGCAGGTGTCCGCCTATGAACCGCGAGATGCATGGGTCAGAACTGGTGCTGCTACGCCACCATGCAGGTTAGTAACCCCACCCAGTACTTGTAAATAAATATTATACTGTAGCATAACAGAACACTGCAGTGTATTGATTAAAAGTAATATAATGTGCAAGCAAGATTTGAAAGTCTGCAGGTATGGCTGCAAATATGCTCATCAGTATGCAAGTGTAACAGGAAATATAATTGGATAGAATTAAACAGTGCTGTAATACAGATGTCCCACCATTAATTGCAATAGTGTAACCTGCAGTAGTCTCAAGAGTACAGCTTCAGAATCTGAGTGCGTAGTCACATGTGAGATATATCCCCAAGTTGAAATGTTGAATCATGACAGAAGTGAGGCTGTTGGAAAGTGTTTGAATCACCAACAGTCTAACATGTGAACAAAGCCTAGAAGTAGCAACCCGAACTGTGAAATTGCAGGATGTGTGTGAGAGGACAGAAACGGTCATGTATGAATAAATAAAGTAGTAATAACCCCTGAATATATTAGCCCCAGTGTGTTTCTTTACAGAATCAAATGCATGTGGGAAGTACAACTTAATATCCTAAACTGATTTGAGTGTGTCCGGTCTGGAATGTTCAGGGCCAAATTCTGCATATGGTGATCACAGTAAAACAATTTGCAGATAGAATGAATGATTATTCTGACACAGACTAAAACAGCCATAGTTGTCCTCGTCCTGTCACTCAAAGTGTAGCAGGTGATGATGTATCTTATCAAATTCAAAAATAAGTAGATAGTGATGTATTTGTAACAGGTCTACATGATAGTCAAATAAAAATTATTTTGAAACATCAGTCAACTTAATTGTGTACCTATTATAAATGTAAATCAATGTAACATATGAATGTGTCATCACTTCTATCTCCACCCAACCCTATAATTCCATATAACAATACCCACTAAATAATGGTATGTGAACATTTCCTCATTAATCATGGACATTTGTCCGTTCCAAAATATATGCATGTCTGTTCGTGCATGTGCCCTGTTCATACTGCAAATTTGATGGCCTGTTGCCATTAACCAACCCTGCATGTTGTTTGACTGTGTATTACTGTTCAAATAATGCATGATATTGATATGCCCCTTGTTCAATGGTGTTAATATCTGGGTGTTTTGTTTGATGGGAATACTCACGCATGCTGTTACAACTAATCTGAATGGAATAAAATGCCACTAACCAAAACTAACATAACAACTCACAAAACCTAGAACGTTTGGGAAGGTGGGTCCCAGCGACTACCTCTCCCACCTCAGCTGGCGCCTCGCACCTGGCACTAGTGCTCAGGCCGATCCTCCGTGTGGGCTGGCCCCAGCCACCTTGGGTGGAAGCGCTTAGTGGGGATGGGGCCGGGTCCCCCTCTGCAAATGTGGCCGGGAGGTTCGGCCCACTCACCCTTCAAGGTGTCCGGCCCAGGTGAAAGGAGATCCAAGATTCCTGTTCTTGGGCCCCTACGCCAGCTTGAGGCCGCTCATGGCACAGCTAACGGCCCCTCGCTGTTGCCCCCGCCTACACAGCCTCCAGCACAGCCCCGTCCTGGCTGTGAAGGAACAGTGGCACCGCCTATGGTGGGGATATCAGTTCCACTGCCGCCATCCTGTGGCTCATGCATCCTCGATATCCCAACCTCCCGGCCCCTCGGCCAATTGTGTAACCCCCACGCAGTGTCATACACCACTTCCTGTATGCGTCTTGTCTGTCTTGTCTGTTAACCTAAGAAGGGCAAAGTTGTAATCAATATTACTTACTTGACATAAAGTAATTTTATATTGTTTTAGATTCATAGTTAATTGGGGTCAACAACAGGATTAATATGAATTATAAATAGTTTTTAATGTTGTTTCACATTGTTGTATCACCTTATTAGATTTTATTTTGTTATGATCAGGTTTTTGAACAACCCCTCAAATTATGGCATTGAAACTTTTTTTCATCTTTAAGGAGTTAACTTACTTCCCTTTGTTTTGGCATGTTTTAATTGATGTCTACATAGATTTGTTCAGTTACTGCTTATTTATTCCACATATACACACTTTCTTGCTCCCCTCATATAATATGTATTTTTAAGTATTTTAAGTATTTATTAAAATGTCCATTACCTATTACTTTTAACATGTTTAGTGTTTATTATGTACAACATGTAGTACACAATTTATTATACATTTAATATATTATTATATTTGCTTTTAACACATTTCAATATAATATAATTATTTAGCAAACTATTAATTTACACACATATCTACACATTTACAAGTATTAGATTTTGATATTAGGTCTTAATGAATTATTTTTAGTCCTGTGGTCGCACGGAATTAATCTTTTTAATGGTGTAAAATAACTGAAACATAAAACATACATTATATTATATTCGAATTTGTTGTATAATGAAATGTATATATTTTTTATTTACTGTGGCACTTTACATATTAGTACTTTTACTTATGTATTTATTACGTTTTATTATTCAGCTTTCAGTCGTTGGCTTTAAACAAAGCGCAATCTATTTTAGTAATATTTATGTACACCACGACACATCTAATGCCAGTTTATCTCATAAGGCACTTACTCAATAGTTTGAACCCTTTTAAGTTTCAACAACAATCTAAATTCTGGTGGTTTGTTTTTGATGATAAATAATATAATTATAGAAAAATTAAAGTACTATAACAAATTGTTTCTGGTTTTACCCAGAATCAAATCTAACACACATCACTAAGTCTCACTTCACCTAAGAACAACTGCAACTATATGTTGTTTAACAAGACCCAAGTATGTAGCACTTTAACTTGAATAACTGTTCAATTCAAACCATTAATTGGTTTTTTAATTGTATAATTGAAATTGATGCTGTGTTATAAGCACACAGCTTTCTGCTTGTGGTTCATCTTGAAAAAAGCCCGGCCATAGTATGTGGGTGAAAGCCGCTTGATTCACACTCGTTTTCCACTTTGGATTTATACTGTGTTTTATCCTGTTCGCCTGTTCGGTGGCAGTTTTTGTTTGTTTGGCATCTAACAGCGAATTTTTTCAATCACATTTGGAGGATTTTTTTGCATCCCGCTGAGAAGAGTTTATTGGATTTCAAAGTTTGCATTTCTTTCTTTGTCTGTTAACCTACCTTGGAACCTACCTCCCCAGCTATACCCCACTTCCTTCCACCTGGACATGCTACCACTTCCTCACCTGAAAAAGCGGGCACTCTGTACCCACAAAAAAATTACGCCCCATACAGTTGGGGCTGTCCATGTCGCACACATGTCTGTTTTCTGATATTGAAACAGTTAATTACAATTGCCTACAACAAATATTAATGTTGTCCTGACACCACTTTCAGGGTGAAAGGCTCTAATGTCTCCAACAATTAAAATACATGGAAATGCACAGCTGTTAAGCTGCCAAAGACATGGGCATCTATGGCCTTTACCTACATCCTCCTGCAAATCCCACGCTTGTTTCCCTACTGTCTTACCCTCCTCTTGTGACCCTTTTCACCACTTCCTCCTGTCACCCCCTTTTTCTTTTCCTCTTCAAAGAAATTAGCTGGTGTAAGCGCTTTTGTGTTACGGAGCTCACCGCCAGTGCGCAAGATAAGCGCGGAGCTCTTGCGCAAAACGAGCGCAGACCTGGCTTGCGCTTAAAAGTGCCTTTATGGCACTTTGATTGACAGGTCCTGTACTCAGTTTGAAAAGTTTGCAAAGAAAAATAAATTTCCACTGTCAGTCTCAACCCAGGACCTTGGTAACATTAGTCTGCATGACCTACCACTAAGCCACATGCTTGCTTTACAAGAACACAGTGCTAAAATAAATATAACATGTACAGTAGAATCAGTATAAAGGCAATATAGGAGGTGTACTATCCAAAGCATGTCAGGTAGAGTTTCAATGGCCAAATATTGATTCTATACTAGTTCAGTACACAGAAACAGCCCTGCTACTTGTTAGCTTGTATATAATAAAAGTAAGGTAATGTACATATATAGCTGTATGTATATCTACACACATGTATACAGATATATAAATATATATTAATACATATGAAATATAGTTGTAGGTGTCAGTATCCATACAATACCTCACTAAGTGAAATTATGAAGATAAATGCAGCAACCAGACCTGCAACACAGCCTGGCTCTCAGAGACCTACTAACCCCTTTTTAATCTCGCTTTAAAGGTGCCTCCAGACTTTGATTGATAGGCCCTATACTCAAGTCACAAGCAGAATATACATTACTAGTAGGCCCTACCCCAAGACCATTGTAGAACACTAGTCTGTATGACCTACCACTCAAGCCATGACTCTCATACAGGAATATAGTGCTAAAATAAGTGGAACATGTAATAGTAGGAATGAAGATAAAGGCAATATAGATGACTACTTTAACTAAAGCATGTCAGGCAGACTTTTATAGTCCCACTACTGATTTTCCCCATACTAGTGTAGTGTTACCAGAAACAGCCCTGCTAATGTTAGCTTGTACCCAATAATGTCAGCTAATGTAAATATATGAAAGTATGTATATGTACACAGATATATATATATTTATATAGCAATACATATGACATATAGTTGTAGGTGTCTGTATGCATACACACCTACTACAGGGAACAGGCAAGAGAAATGCAGCAACCTGAATCTACAACACAGCATGAAGCATGGGGAGATGTACTAACCTTCACACTCACAGAACACTGTCAACAGCATACCAGCATGGTCCACGCCCTACAATCTGAAAGGGCAACGCTTCTATCTCATATCCTTTTATAGCAGTGTCCTGAAATCACAGTGAGACATGCAATCAGTACACCTGGCTGCATGCAATTAGCAAATGCTGTTCATAATTGGTGCAGAGGCCATCACATGGACCTATGCAGATAGCCTGGCTAAAAGCAATGAGTACCCACACTACACTCATTCAATGGTTTACTGCACAAAACCAACAGAGAAAGAGAGAGAGAGACAGAGAGAGAACAAAACAGAAATAAAGACAGCCAGCAGCAAAAACCAGCAGCAGCAGCAGCAGCAGCAGCAAACTTCAAGCAGCACCACAGTGATTGACACCCTCAACAGCTGCCACAAACACAGGTAATGCAAAGTAGCAGGTTAATACTGCGTTTACTGTGACACCTCCAAAATGTATCATAGTTCACTATCTATAGGTATGTGCATGAGATAGGTTGTGTGTACATAGTCCTGAAATATAAACATATGTATTGGTTGCTGTACATGTTACCCATACTTAACACTTCCATAGCTTAGAACACAAGGGCCAGTTGTGCATATGATGCAGTAGTTCCCAGGGTCAGTAGAGGTTCCTTCCTCAATGGTGTGGGACCACTGTGTATGTATGGCACTGTTCAGGTACATATCCTGTAGTATGGCCAGGGATTAATATCAGTCTGTCATGTGGTGCTATGTCCTCCAGGTGAATGTAGCACACATCCAGGGATACCATTTCAGAACAGTGATGTCATATGTGTTCTGCAATGATGAAGGTGGCTCTCACCTGGACATGTGAGGATAGGAGGTGACAGTCATTTGGGATAACTAATACCACATGTGTAGGAGAATGGGGACCTGCACTCAAACTGTCTGGAAACAATGTTGCCAATATCTGTGCATGTGGTGAATGTGAAGCTATCTTAACACTGCTGATCACAGATGCCTTGTTAGTCATGTGAATCTGCTCTGTGCTGCAGTAGCTCTCCTACTATTTTGCAGATACAATATGCCTGTATCTGTACTCCACTGACATGATTAATAAGTGGTGTGTAGTTGTTCTGGGTTAGATATGTGTGTGCACAGCATGCAGTATGTGATGTCTGTAAGTATATGTGCAAAGGTGCTGGCGGGTGTGTTGTGGCTACCACTGGCCCAATGGGCTGCATGGATAGCATCACTGTCATAACTACTGAATAACTGTGTAATTAAATGCATACATAGCAAGCGTAGTGTGTACTGTGCTTTTGTGGTGTTGTTCGGATATGTAACCAGGCTGAGTAATGTGTGCACATCACAGGTTGGGTTGGATGGCAACACACATCCAGTATGTAGGATGAACACTCCAGAATGTCAGACGTGGTCACTTCTGTGCAGAAGTACATCCGGCCACCTGTGCATCCCCCACAACACACACATTACGCAACATGCGGCAGAAGTACTCATAGCAGTACACACATGTTCATAGGTTCATTTAGGCTATTTGCCCTAGGGCATTGGTGAGCCTAGTAGAATGTGTTTATCTTTTTCACCACCCAATTACAAGTTATGCTGCTATGCCCTTGTCCGATGTTAGTATACTGTGCCTCTGTCTAACAGTGACATAGAAGTGATACCTAGTACAACTATGATCTACATCCAGTCATCCAGATTCCTATGGAAGACAGTCAATGAGGGACTCTGCCTAACCTGTAGTGTCAGCTCATTACAGAGTGAAGGGAGCCTCAGTCGAATATGCCCTCCAGCATGTCCATGGATGTCAGTGCAAGCTGAGTGTCCAGCTCTCCTGAGCATGTGGCTGTATGGGACTCTGATTGCCTGAGGTGCAGCATGTTCATTACTGCTGGGTAGGACACATGGCTGTATATGGCACGCATTGTGATTGCCTCTCTGAACCGCAATAAGCCACTGAGTCCAGCTGGATTTATTTTACCTGGGAAGCATATGACATCTGTGTGAGCCATTGCATCCCCTTGATGAGGTACTGTTGTCCTGTACCAGTTGCCGGGTGTCTGGTTAGGTACATCCCAAAAGGTGCATTGTACTCTAAATTATAGGCTTGATGATGGATGAGTAAAGAGGCACAATGACCTCCCTGCCATACATGTGAATTCCCTCATGATTAGTTATATAACATCTTTCAACTACACATTGGCCATGTGGTTGACAAATGACAGACCGCTACCATGTTTCTAACAATTTCAGGTCCCCAACTACGCCTTCCTGTACTCAATGGCCTAACACCTATGTTGTACTGGGTCACCAATGTGGAGGCTTGGAATCCGCATTAGGTCACTGATACCCCCTCCTTTGTTCAAGTGTTGTGTCGACAAGAATGGTAACAGCTATAACCTGGTAGTACTGGTGTACCCTGTGAAAACCTGAAACAGGTTCCATATGTTACTGCACAGATATCGGCGTCCAGCATGTCAAGTAGGGTTTTGAGTGTGTGCATC
The DNA here is from genome assembly GCF_019279795.1 of Protopterus annectens. Taxonomy (NCBI): domain Eukaryota; kingdom Metazoa; phylum Chordata; order Ceratodontiformes; family Protopteridae; genus Protopterus; species Protopterus annectens. Next base: position 8,358 of record NW_025054979.1, read on the forward strand.
CTTAGACTTCGGTGTTGAGTAGCATCACTCTCACTTCCTCATCCTTTGTGATACAAATGGATGTGGGTTTTTATGAGCCTTGCCTAATACAGGCACTATGGGTGTAAGAGTCTGCCAAATTCCCAAAGGGACAGGGTGACAGGTGCAAGCTGTCCCTAGCAAAGCATACCACCCCAAGATGGCAGGCATTGGCACACCTGTGAATGACACCAGTATGTCATCAATTGTTGGAAGGGATCATCGTGCCTTGATATTGTGGCATGGTTCTAGGTGAGGGTAGGATGCTACTCAAGGTCAGGGTCAAACTGTCTTGGGCTACGTGCTCAGAGAGCTCTATACTGTCTCATGTCATGTAGTCCAGGGAGGAATGTGTCAGGCCATTCACACCAGCATGGACATTGGCTGAGTCATACCTGTACTTGCCTTGGGGTTACCTGATGTTTGTGTTTTGTGGCAGGTCATAGTGCCGACAGGCTGCACACGTGACCCTCACCTCATTAAGCCTGGTGAATGTGATGTTAGTTGCCTGATGATAGAGGCACCTAGTACAGGGGGTTTT
>NW_025054980.1:0-8229 GCF_019279795.1 Protopterus annectens
ATGGCCTCTGAATGATGCCTATGGGTAACCCCCAGGCTACACAGACAGACTACAGCAGGTCAGGCAGTGGGATGTTAGTTCTGAAGGGGGAATTCAGAAACTATTATGTAGGTCAATCAAAGCTAAGACCTGTAGTACACTGATATGCCTCTAGTAAATGATAGGTTAGAATACAGAATGAAATGGAGTACCGACATAAAAAGTAAAGAAAATGTGTACAAGTGTCAGGTGTCCCCCCCATCCATGTAGAAATGTAGAAACAGTCAGGTGTGCCCCCCCAATCCTGTGTAGAAATGTAAAAACAGTCAGGTGTCCCCCCCAATCCTTGAGAAATGTAGAAATAGTCAGGTGTGCCCCAATCCTGTGTAAATGTAGAAACAGTCAGGTGTCCCCAATCCTATGTAGAAATGTAGAAAAGTCAGGTGTCCCCCAACCTATGTGAATGTAGAAACAGTCAGGTTTTCCCCCAATCCAGAAAATGTAGTAACAGTCGGTGTCCCCCCCCAACCACTGTGTGAAAAGAAACGGGCAGGTGTCCTCCCAATCCTGCATGAAATGTAGTAACAGTCAGGTGTGCCCTCCCCCAAATTTCTGTGTAGGAATGTAGAAACAGTCAGGGGGCCCCCCAACCCAACTTAGAAATGTAGTAACAGTCATGTCCCCCAAAACCTATTTAGAAATGTAGTAATGGTCTGGTGTCCCCCCAACCAAATTTACAGGTAACAGTCATGTGTAAACCCTATGTAGAAATGGGTAACATGTATGTGTAGGTATAATACCAGTGGAGCACAGATGCCCAAAAGGTGGGTGGGTTTGCAGTTTTTGCACAATATGCAGGTATGTGTGTTTAGGTTGATGTGTGATATTGTGTGAGAGTGGTCAGTATGTATGCATGTTGAGGTTAGACCTGGTGGCCATTGCCCACTACTGCTGATGACAGGGACAAGTCCTCACAACTGCAGTGCCAAAGACAATTCCCACCAGTATAACACATGCTAGTAGTAAGCCATTGTAAATGTATGGTGGTAATATGTGTCACCATCTGAAAGACTGACATGGCATGGCTGTTGGGCTAGATATACAAACAGTGCACAGGGGAAAGTACCCCAGACATACAGTATATATTGTGTCACTGTGAAATGGAGACACCCTAGGAATTGTACATACAGGTATGCATCACATTATCTGGTCCTGTAGTAGGAGATACCAGTGTTGTCTGCCCGAACACCTGCAGATCACATAGAAGGTAGGACTGATATATTGGGAAACAGCTGATGTAACAGCACATGCCAGCATAACTAGAAGTTATGGATGCTTATCTGTGTGTCAGATGAAAGTAGTGTCTATAGCACACATGCACCCACCCACAGGTACCCCTCTAGTCGTATCCCTGTTGTGGGGAATGGGTACAATATGACCCCCACCTGTATATGGCAATAGCAAAAGAATGCAGCATGCAGTGCAGGTGTCCCATGCAGGTGTAACCCTAAGCCATAGGTAGTACCCTGCCAGCATCTACACCACCTGATCAAGACTGATAGAAGGTATTGGCATGAACACCTAGCACACCTACCCTGTCACCCCAGGGGAATATACTGTATGGTGGTCTGAGACTGTAGGACTGACAGAATGCAACAGCCTGCCACATCTGGCCCAGGTCAACACCTAATGGCCAACAGGCCTCTGCCAAAGGCCTGTCTCACATGGACTGCCAATGTATGTTATGTCATGTACACCCAAATAACAACATAATACACTCCACATAAGCCATATGCAAGGCCATGTGGACAAACCACAGTAACATGTCCACCATGTCCCACTGCATGAACTGTGGACCAACACCAATATATAGCTGTGATGGGATGATAACCTTAGGGAAAGTATCAGAGAATGTATGCATAATGTATGGAAGAGGATAGAATAACAGAGGGGGGGTGGGAGGATGGGCAGCATGGAATGTGCAAGGTCTGACACAAAGCTGTGTGCACACACTATCCCTGGCTGCAAAAACATAAATGGGTGGCTACATACTTGCCCGTACACCACAATAGGGGTAATGTCCTGACTCATGGCCCCTGCCTCTGGGTAACCTGTGCAAATCTGTACAGCTGTGCAGTATTGCCACTGCAAGATAAGGCCATACTGTCATGTCGATGGATGTACAAGTATGGGATCCTCTGCCAGCACTGTACCAAGGTGCTGAATCAGATACACAGTCCCAGCAGCAAGCGTCTGCAGCTCCCCCTCCAGAATGGCATAACGTACCATGAATATGTAGGCGTCTGCCCACAATACCGGACAAGCTGCAGTCACCCTTGTCCCCAAGACATCACTGTGAGCAAGAATGTCCACCTGACAGTAAATGAGGCAGAAAACATCACAGTGTATAACAGTACACATGTCTGAATATCTCTGCAAACAGCATTCCCATGTAGCTGAAGCAGCACAGGCACAATCACCTACAGTACACACTAACCCTGCACAGTTTGTTCCCATATTGTCAAATGATTGACGGATACCCTGCAGAAATAGTTTGCTAACTGTAGGTGTACTGGAGTACAAACTACCTGGAATCGAGCCACACATTCAATACAGAAGGGCATACTGGGCATGCTCACACACTTTATATAAAATTAAGGCACAGACAACAACATACTGAAAGCGTCAACTGGGCATGCTCAATAATATGGTGGGATGTTACTGTGGGAGCCTATTGTCCATTATGGCTCCGCAAATGAAGCCCATGTCTTAAACAACAGTGACCGGTGACATATCTAGCAGTTGCAGATGCTACTGCATTAAGACCACTCCTTAGTATGCACCAGTCATGCTTTGAAATAATATGGATAGGAATACAGACATATATCCAAGGACAACATGCTGGCACAGCTTCTCAAAAGTAGACATACATAGATGTAGGGAAGAGAGTGACTGTGACAAGGAGCCAACCATTATGAGGCCTGTCTGACCCAGTACACAGCCAAGTGGCTATTAAATCCACATGAGGTGTAAAATGTCACTCATACTGTAGACATTGGCCACCATTATCCATCGTAGCACAGAATTATGGGCAGTAAGTGCTAGCTGTGCAACGCTAACCAAAAGGAAGTAGTCATCTAGCAGCTGTATACACATCGCATCTGTGGAATAATATAACCCTGAATATGCCCCTTCATGTGGTGTGTCAACCCTAGATGAATGTGGGTTATGGCCCATGCACAATAATACTACTACACTGCACCTCCCCATAGCCCCTACTTACGACAAGCTTGCTGAGGTCATCCACTTTGATATACACTCAAAAAGGTGTAGCCCAGCATCTTGTGGCATGTCCTATAACTGCATACTGCTGTAGTGTGATAAAGTAGTTAGGTAGGAGTTCTAATCCCAGACATGGCAACTGTGTGTATAAAAAGGCAGGTCTCTGGCCCGTATAGAGCAATGCTTTTAGGCTATCACACTCACTACAATACAAATTCCCTACATTGGCAAGGCTGATGGTGTCATACAGTATGAAATACACCTTTGGGGAAGGTGTATCCCAGTAATCTCCTGTATGTTGTCCCATCACTGCATACTGCTGTAGTGTGATAAAACTAGCTAGGTAGGGAGTTCCCAACCCCACATGGCAAGTGTGTGTGTGTGTGTGTGTGTGTGTGTGTGTGTGTGTGTGTGTGTGTGTGTGTGTGTGTGTGTGTGTGTGTGTGTGTGTGTGTAAAAGTGCTCTTGTGTAAGTTCGTGTAGAGAGCAATGCCTTTTAGGCTACTTCCACGCACACCGTCGCCCTACTTTGGCAAGCCTGCTGATATCATTCACTGTGAAATACACCTTTGGGGAAGGAGCATTCCAGTAATCCCCATGGCGGGTCCTATAATAGCGTAAGGCTGTAGTGTGATACAGACCTCTGGTAAGTGTTTTATTCCTACACATGACAGGTGCGGATGTTTGTGTGTGTATTTCTATGTCTGTGTAGGGAGCAATGCTTTTAGGCTAGTCACACTCATTACAATTCAAATGCCCTACTTTGGCAATCCTGCTGATGTCATTGACTGTGAAAGGCACCTTGTGGTATGGTCACTTCCAGTAATCTCCATGGCATCAGTCCCTTATAACCTGCATAGTGCCAGTGTAATAAACTAGTTAGGTAGGAGTTCTTAATCCGGTGACACATGACAGGTGTGTGTGTCTGTTTGTGTGTGTGTGTGTGTGTGTGTGTGTGTGTGTGTGTGTGTGTGTGTGTGTGTGTGTGCGTGTATGTGTGTGCTTGTCAGTCTACATCCGTGTATTGGCTGTGAGGTAATAACTGAACTGGTGTGCGGGTTTTGTACCTCTATATGGTGGCCTCTAGCGTCGCATCGCCACCATACAGGATAAATATGATGCGAAATAGCTGCAGGCTGGGTGCAAATCCATATCCCTAATATGCATTACTCTGGCCAAACAAAAGTTAGCAACCCCTTGTGTTACTCAGAAAACACTCTCAACCCATGTCTCATACAATAATACACACACACACACACACACACACAATAATACTGACACACACATATCAATAATTTGCTCAGGCAACAACCGCTATGTTGGTGTGCCCCGCATACGCTCCACCGATAGCAACCCCAGCGCATCGCAGGGCTACAGAGGTTAAGGCACTCGTCCATCAGTCCACAGGCATGCGTTACGCATGACAGGCCCCTATGTTCTCCACCGGACACCTTGCACACTGCAGCCATCAAATGTGACCCACAAAGGACATACCTATGCCTGGAAACATACGCCATGAGCACAGATGCCTCTGACAACAGGAATACCGTAACATGCTATCAGTGAAGGTGCACTGTCAACCTGGTTGTCCATTGGGTCAGGTCCTACCACTTTGAAGGCCAGGATCAAAATACCTTCGAAGATGACAATCTGTGTACACAACATGGGCCAGACACCCCAGGTACATTCTACATGTGACTTGTATACGTATGCGGGATGTGTGCAATATCCCAGGCACCGGCCGATGTCATGGACTAAGGAACATATATATGCGTGCTTGTACGTACAGCAATGGCCACACACAATAGTTACCCAGATAACTGGATGGTGAATACAATACCCACCTGTGTGGGCAAATCCAGACACTACACTCCTGAGCCAAACTGCAAATCATTGTCATGTGACCTAGTGCCATGGTATGCCCCTTAACAATGACTTGTATAGCTGCCTGGGCACAGTCAACCTACTACACACCCATGAAGCAACGCACCCACATGCATGTCAGTACTGGCACCCGTTCAGTGCAGTTGTATGATGCATATGACCACATTCACACTCACTATTAACCCCCATTGGCATACTGGAAGTATGCTGTCTACGCCGTATACCCACATGCCCTTGCCCATATAACCTCGCCGATAACCCTCGCAGTGCATGATAATGTACTTCTTATTGGTGGCACCCAACTAGTGAGAGCTGTACCCTGACCCCGCCGCGTGTCAATGTCCCTGAGGGAGTGTGGCTGTGTTTAATACCGACACCTGTACATTACGCAGACAGGCACCGGTACTACACCTACCATATAGCTACCATGATCACTGTCGCTGATGTGTCACCACCACTACACGCTTGAGGGCTCCTCAACATGCAACCCATGGTGCATCCAATAAATGCATAGGATATGTGATCTCAATACACATAGTCAGGGTTTGATATTCTGTACTGGTAGGTGTGTGACACAAACATGCTTAAGTTTTACTCTCCCAATTCTCCTGACTTATCTTAGCTCATCTGCCTCTCACTCCCTCTCTGGTGGATGTGGAACAGCTGTGCGCAATGGCCCCATACGCCACTGTGACAAAACACACTCCAATATTCTGTGAATATCATGTTGTTGTTGGGACATTTCATTCACTTCTCAGAGTATATAGTGAACTAGATCTGTTGTTTGGCAAACAGCATCACAGATGGATTGGGATACCTCTAACAAGATACACTGTGGGAAACAGGCCAACATACCTGAGGGGGTGCCTGACTTGACTAAGCAAAGACTGTGTGTAAGTGCTGCTATACTGCATTTGGAGCACTAAGGTTAACAAGGTGTCTGTGGATATGGCTGTCCTACATGTTTTAACACGTACATGTCAGTGTTATGTTTGCCAGAAACTCACCCTAGGTAGGCATCTCAAGACTGGGCACAGTGTGGTGCCTTCTTTGTTTTGTGTTACCCATAGAGCATCTACCAGAACTGCAGAAGGGTGGTGTGAGGATTGGTAGTCAGTAGGATGCGACAGCCATGAGAGCTACTGACTCATATCCCTCAAGGACATATTGCAACAAACCCCTGTTACAACAGCAGAAATGTATATGGTTATCACAGCAACATGCTTCTACATATTCCCTGTGTTTGAGCCTCCAAGCCACAACTTTGTCAACCTTGGCATATATGCCGCAATAAGAGGTATGTTCTTGTACACCATATTTATTGACATCATATCTGATAAATAAGCCAGTGAGATATCAGACTGCTACACATGTTATGTATAGTAGGAGTTATATTTGGGGACATAACCTCTGCGCATTCTTGTGGTTAAAAGTACAGTACGTAATCTGTGTAATTATGGTGATTGTCGATGTGTGTGTATTGTAAATACCTTGGCATGCAGAGTGTGGTAGATGTCACTGTTCTTAGTCCTGTTCTATCTGTTACATGCTGTCTAATTCTATGTTACCCTATATCGGCTGTTATGTTTGTGACCAAGCAATAACACCTGTCCCATTACTTCACAGACAGGCATCGATCACACTCGTGTAGTGGCCCAGTATATGTAGGGTTAGGTGTGTGGCGGCACATATGAGGAAGGTGTTTGATCAGATAGCCCCATATACTGCAATATGCTAGCTTCTGCCATATGTAGTTGTGTCTATGCTGGTTGTGGTTATGCACTTTCATCAGGTGTCTGTTACCTGTGCCAGACATGCCTGTAGAGCCTGCTATATATATGGTACATGTGTATTCCCCATAGGAAATGTGTAGGCCAGTGTTGAGGCCCGTCTGTAGCCTGCATACAGTGCTTTTGTTACATGCCTAACATCTTAGTGTACTTACCTTCCGGAAAGTGAGATGTCATGTCCTGATACTTGCTGCATGCATTGCTACCTCAGGCCACCATAACAGTCATGTATACAAACAAAGCTAGCAGGGATGCTGTACAGGTATGTCACTGACTAGTGGGTAGTATGTATTAGCGGCACCTCTGCACCACAGTTATTATGTCAGGACAGACAGGTGTGTGAATGTACAACCTATGGGGCAAATGGCGCAGGCATTTATGTGATATACCCATCTTACATGGCTGTTAACATCCACATTGTCAGACTTGGTCCGGTGTCTTGCAATTAGTGCCTCGTATACCTCTGGACTGAACAGAGTGTGCCAGATCGCCCCACATATATTGGCTATAACTCGTTGCAATTCACAGGAGCATTACTGTGCTATCAGTGTACTTTTACTATGATGTTCTTAGATGTCTGTCAGTAGCCACGGTGCACATGTTAAAACAGATGTGATCTCCCCACACATCCCATTTCTTTGAAGACAATCCCTATTGCAAGTAGCAATAGTCTACAACCATGCTCCAAAATACATACCCGACATCCCATTGCACTAAAGAGTTGGGACTATTAGTCAGAGGTAGGGCTCCATTCCATGTTCAGGACATATGGTGAATATATATGTATATATAATTATCCATATATCTATATATATATATATATATATATATATATATATGTACACATATATCACATATGATGGATATATATGCACATATATATATATATACATATACACACTTTCGTGATATATTAAGACATATTATATAAATATATGTTTATTACACATATACAGATAGAGATACACATGCACATATAATGCATATGTCTACATATATATTGCATATATATTGATTTAAGACTGTCCAATTTATTTATATTCAATGTAAACTGAATAAGCGTACCTGGACAGGTTCCCAAAAGCACTGTTATGAAGCAAATACTGTAGTACAAACATTATTTCTTTGGATATACCTCCTGTCTTTTTAGCAGGCTCTCAAAGGAGTAGTGGTAAAATTGATACCCTGACTTCACATTTGATTTATTTGGTGATGTTAATGAAGAAGTTTACTCCAGGTGGGCACTAAGCCTAAAAAAGAATGAAGTCACATTTTACTCTATGGTACTACAGCA
>NW_025054981.1:0-8686 GCF_019279795.1 Protopterus annectens
TACAAAAATAAAAAGTGTATCAAAATGAGTGAAAACAAGTACTTATTTTTCGGAAAACATTTAAATTGTTACAAAAATAAAAGTGTATCAAAATGAGTGTACAAAGTATTACTCGTATATATATATATAAACAATTAAAGCTCATATAAGCTGATAGCTTAGGGAAAACTGGAACACTAAATGCTAACCCAGGGGACATGTAAAAGATATTCAGAATTCAAATTCTTAGTGAACCTTAGGAATACAATACATCAAGAGACAAAACAAAGTAATATTATGCATATAAGGAAGAGTATCAGTTCAAAAAACACAGGACCATGAATTAATAAAATCAAGCCTATAAAAAATTATTATATTTAGGTCTATATTTCTTTTTTAATATTGGTTTAATTGGGACTTATCGGCTCTGGCACCTAATAACCACTTCAATTCATTTTCTAATGTGTAAAATTCACCATAACGCCACCTCTTTTCTCTCAGATAAGGCTTGAGAACAGAAAAACAAACTTTGTGTAAAAGGCCTAATGCCAAAACATGTTTGGCTAGGGGCGATTGTTCACAGATCCAACACGATGTGGGTATATGTCTCTAATCCGGCTCAGGGATCTGCTTGGTTTTCCCAATATAGAAAGAGGGACATACAGTAGCTAGGTAGATCACATGTTACTACCACAATTGCTGTTGCATATAAACTAAACTCATAATTAGTGGTGGGGTGAATAAAACTCATCCTAGGGTCTATGTACATACTGTTTACACGTACTCACATGGTTTGGCATTATATTCTGTGGCCTCCATACCGTAGGGTAACACTTCTAGGTTGCATAAAAGCCTCTTCAAATTCGCTTGTTCTTAAATGACCATCTTAGGTGTAGCACCTACTAAAGATCCAATTTTGTCATCTAATAACAAAACATCCCAGTGTTTCTCCATAGACTTAATAAACATAGCGCCTCAGAAAACATATAGTGGCTCGGATTTCACGGTGGCTGCGTAGATGGAGCATCACCAGGTACTACTGGCTCCCAAAAAATAGGCTCAGCTCTTCTGATCTCATACCACAATTTCTGTCACTAATTGTTCAAATCACGTGCTCCACATCCCCCAGTATGTTTGTTCCAAATAATGAACTTAATTATTATAGCCCTCTTCAGAGACATTTAACCGAGAGGCTCTCAATTTGTCCCTTCATCACGTTATCAAAGACGATTTTGGATGCAGCATACTTCCTCTATGTAGGAAGGCATTCTTGTGACATGATTTAAGGTAAGGAGGTGTTAAGGAGTCCACTTTCCAAACCTAGTTATGTTAACATCCAGAGAAAGGAGATCTGGTCACTAGAATAACTCAAGGTAAATTTCAGAACCCGGGAGACCTATTTACATTCGTGCGCCAACAAACCTCTTCATCGCCCAAATTAAATCAGCAAAAGGCTACCTTACAAATCTCTTGTATAGACCAATGTTCTCTAAGGCCCTCATTCTGAAACAAAACTCTTCCTCCCATTTAGCCATAAGATTGGCGATATTAAGTACAGGACGCGCCTATACACGCCATCTCTTGTAAATATAGGTCATCACAAACAGGAAAAGTTGGCATATAAAGTATTCCCCATTAACAATGCCATCATATCTATCCTTTCAGGCTATACGTGACTTATGCCGTAAGTAACCGTGAGATACTAACGACATCTAAATCATTAGGAATCACTGTAAACAAACTGACAACATCTAGTGTCACTAAAAAATAGTCCTGTTTCTCATCCAATTGTTTGGTGTACTCATATAGTTCTAGCAGGAACTGTTTGCTATCCCTAAGGATAGCAGAATTCAAATCTACCATAGGACGTAGAAAATATTCTACATAGATCGAAAGAGGTTCTGTGGCCCAACCTTGTCCAGCGACTATTGGGCGCATGGGAGGTTTACTTAAAGACTTATGGACCTTTGGAAGACCTTGTATGATAGGTATTCGAGGGTTTTTAACCTTAAAATAGTTGTACGTTTCATCATCTATCAACTTGGTAACTACCAAGTCATCTAACATATCATCGTCGTCCTCTCCCACATTTTTTTCAGGGTCGGGCCCTGTTGTATATATATATATATATATATATATATATATATATATATATAGATATATATATATATATATATATATATATATCACATGTATATATATATATATATGCATATATATATATATATATATATATATATATATGTATATATATATATATATATATATATATACACACACATATATATATATATATATATATATATATATATATATATACACATACATATATGTATATATATATATATATATATATATATATACATACATATATATATATATATATATACATACATATATATATATATATATATGAATGCATATATATATATATATATGTACGCCTATATATATATATACATATACATACATATATATATATATATATATATATATATATATATATACATATATATATATATATATATATATATATATATATATATATATATAGACATATATATATAGATATATATATATATATATATATATATATATATATATATATATATATATATATATATATATATATATATATATCACAAAAAATACTTGACTTGAGGCAAGAGAACACTGAGAACTGCAAAACTTAGACACCAGATTTGCTGTACTTGAGTAGTATAAGCTATAGAACCTTTTCTGGGTTCTGTTGAACGGAAGAAAAAATCCACATGGACACCAAGGAGTTCAGTTTGAGCGCTTTCGTTCGCACTTTTATTTCAAAGTAGTTGAACTTCTTCAGAAACTGTACAAAAAACATTCCATCTTGCTTTAAATAGTTTAAGTGATGTCATTTATGACATGTGCTAAGGGGCGTACCTTTACTGTGAGCAAGTGCTTGGGGGAGGTTCCTAGACTGTAGGGTTACCTGATCCATTTTAGTACACACTTGATATTGAGGCTGCCATTCAGACCTGGGTGATTGTCGGCTCCAAGTCTGATTTGCCATCTGAGTTCCCTTACTTCCAGTGGCGTGCTGGATTCTTCACTGAAGCTGGATACTTTGTCCAGTATTAGGAAGGTGTAGTTGGTGGGTTTTATACACCGGGTAGCGTGTTTGGCAAGGGCATTATTTAGGTCCCCTCTCCTAATGGCTTGGTAGTGCTCTTTTATTCTGTCTTTTAGTTTTCTGGTGGTCATTCCTACATAGTAGCAAGGGCAGTGGTCACATCTGCTTAAGTATACTACCTGTGTAGAATTACAGTTGAACGACCCCTGTGGTGTGATTGGTTTGTTGTTTCCAATCTTTACCACTTCATCGGTGCTGATGTACTGACAGCATGTACATTCTCCACATGGTTGGGTACCTAGTTTGGTGCCATTGGCTAGTTGAGGGGCCTTTTTCTTTTCAAGAAGTGTCTTGAGGGAGTGCCATTTTTTGTGGGTGAAGATGGGTGCTTCCCCTAAAGATTTGTTAAGGGCAGAGTGGCATTGGAGGATGTCCCAATTTTGTGCCAGGGTTTTTTTGATCCTTTCTCCGTCTGTGGAGATGGGTATGGGGAACCTGGGTAGAGGGTCCTCTTTTTGTTTGTTAAGTGTAAACTCTCCATTTAAGAGTATTGGTTGATGCCTGGAGTGTCTGTTTTCAGTCACTTCCAGGGCAACTTTGTTTACTAGCCCTTTGGGGTAGTGTTTTGCCAGGAACATTTGTTTGAGCTGTAGGCTCTTTACGGTGAAAGCGTCGTCATTGCTGACGATTCTGCTAAGCCTGACAAATTGTCCTTTGACAACATTCTTCTTCATGAAGTTTGGGTGTAGGCTTCTGAAGTCCAGTAGATTATTTCTATGGGTGGGTTTCCTGTAGATATTGGATGTGAAACTGCCTTTTTCTTTGTCATAGCTTAATTCTATGTCAAGGAAGTGGACAGTGGTGCCTATGCTTCCTATGGTAAACTTTAGGAACGGTATACTGTGCATGAGTAGGTCGAGGAATTCCTGGAGTTCTTTTTGGGTCCCATTCCATAGAAAAAAGAGGTCATCTATGTATCTTTTGTACATGATGACTTTGTTGAACCCTTCCAGTTGGGTGAGGGTTTGCTCTTCCCATGCACACAGTACAAGGTTGGCATATGAGGGTGCCATTTTTGCCCCCATGGCTACACCTTTGAGTTGTTTAAATATAGTATTTTCGAACTCAAAGTAGTTGTTATCTAGTACTAGTCTGAGTAGTGTGCATAGGGTGTCTGCACGTTCAGGCGTCATGTGCCTGTGTGTCACCAGATATTCTGTAACTAGCTGTATTCCTTCGTTGTGAGGGATGCTAGGATACAGGGCAGTAATGTCCAGCGTGACAAGCAGTGGTGGCCTGTGGGGATTCTGATAGTCTTTTTGAATTGTGTGGATTTCTTTTAGAAACACCCAGGAGTCTTTAAGATAGAATTTGGAGCTTTGGACTATTGGGTTGAAATAGAAGTCCAGTAATTCAGAGATGAATTCTGTTTTGGTTCTTTTGGATGAGACTATGTGTCTCATAGGGGGGTTTGTCTGGTTGCTGTGGATTTTGGGGATTCCAAACAGCCGTCCCACTGTGGGGGAGTCAACAGACATGAATTCTAGTTCCTCATCTGAGATTTTGCCTTTGTAGGCAAGGAGTAATAAAGTAGAATCTATGGCGTGGAAACAGTGCAGAACCTCTGATTTGGCACTTATTTGGTAGCTATTTTTGTCAGCTAGAACTTCTAGCATTTTTTTGTTGTAGTCTTCGGTGTTCATGACTACAACTCCGGCCCCTTTGTCTGCCTTAAGTATCTTGATTTGCTCATTCTGGCAGAGTTCTCTGAGTGCATTTGCTTCTCGTGGGGACAGGTTCTTTTTTGGTTGTGATTTTGGGTTCGGTTTTTGTAGCAGGGTTCTGATTTCTGTCTCGCATACCTTAGAGAACACATTAATGTGGGTGTTAAGCAGGGGGTTGATAGTGCTTTTTCTTCTAAGCACTTTGGGTCCTCTGTCACATTCGGAACTGGTGTCGCTGGTTTGACTGCCCAGTGTTTGGTCTGTGTTGTTTTGTGACAGGCCCTGGGGGTTCGCAGGTGCATTGGCCTGCATACGCGTGGGTCTTTGAGACTCTTCTGCGGGAGAGATTTCTATTTCTGTCCTAGCTGTGGCCCTGTTGGGGTTATTATCCACTGTACAGATGTCTTCTGTGCAGGTGGTGTTTGTGGGTCTGTTACAAGTAGGGCTGACATTTTTTACCATGCTTGCTTCTTTACATGCTTCATTCCACTTCAGTACTTTACTAATGTTACTACCATTTCTTGTATTCACATTGCTATTATTACTACCATTTCTTGTATTTACATTGCTATTTTTGCTGCCATTACTTGCATTTACATTAGTACTTCTTTCATTTCTTGTCATTTCATTTTCAGCATAAACATTTTTTTCAAATGTGTTTACATGCAGGTTGGTATTGTTGGTAGGTGTAACAGTAGCATTGTGCTTGTTTCCAGGTTTGTTTATCATTTCTGCATTGCTAGGGGCTATCATAAACGTTGCTACTTTATGTGTTTCTTTAGCATTGCAAGACTTATTATCTATGCACTTTACCTTATTCTTAGTATCTGGTGGTTTGTTATGGCTATCTGTTGTTTGTGAGCTTGTGGGTGGGGACTTTGCGTGCGTGTGATTGTTAGTGCAAGTTACTTCTTTCTTATTCAGTGGATTACACTTTTTATTACTATTAGACATTGTAACACTAGCATTAGTACACGTATTTCCATTTTCTTGACCTTTCTTTAATATATTATTTACACATTTTGTGGTGTCGGTTTCAACTTTTTCATTTTTAGACTGTATATCGGTATTGCACTGTATGGTAAAAGCGGACGTATTACATTGATTGGCAGTATTAGGCGTTCTGTCCTTATACGCTAGTTTACTGCACATTTTATTTAAGTCCATAGTGTGTTGCTTCTCTTCACAGTGGGTAGCCTGAGCTTTTGTAATTGCTACGCACGTGTGTTTGCCGTCTGTTGTATCGGCAGTTTTTTTGTTATACGGCTGATTCTGACAGTTGGTGCTGTTCGCTGTGGCTGAAACATTTATGTACGCCTTTTCGGGTATGCGAGCCTGATTTACTGTCCTTTTATCGAGCTCACTTTCTTTGCTGGTTGTCGCTTCTTTTGCTAGAAGCGACTGAGTTAGTGGGCTTCCTGTAGCCGCGTGTGCTGTTATTGCTGCCTGGTGAGCGTTTTTAACAGCTTTTTTTGCTTGTTTTACCCTCTTGTAACACAAGCTGCTAGTATCGGAAGCAGACGAGGGCTGGGGCAATGCCGACAGCTCTGTGCTGAGTACTGCACGCGTGGTCTGCAGGTTAAGAGTCTGAGTACTTGTGGTTGCGTAGTAGCTAGCATCCTTTACTGTAAAGTCGGGGTTACATTCCACGTTACTGGTTAGGTATTTCAGGTCTGTCATCATGGTTTGGCATTCGTTCTCAGACCTCTTGGGGTTGATTTGCACTTTTTCTTTGCGTGAGCGACCCGAACTACTTGGCCCTGCAAGCACTGGTCTCCGATCCGCAACGCCGGTAGAAGCACACTCGGTAGTCGGAGTGACGGAAAGGTCGTTGTGCGGCTTTATCTGGCATTTATGCATACAGGTATTCATGTTTAGGGGACAAGCCTCCACTCTATCGGTACACCACTTTGGGCAGTTGTGCAGATGGTTAGCTCTGCTTTTACCTGTAGCCGTAAAGGTGGTGCCTTTGACCGGCACATTACTGTGACCCATTTCGCCAGTAATGTGTGTCCCAGCTATCGCTTTGTTGCTCATGGTTTTACAGTCATTCATGCGCACAGTATTACAGTTATTTTTAAGCAATTGGTCACAGCCTACCTTGTTTTGTTCGTTGGAAACCCCTTCTTTGGTAGCTATACATTTAGGTATTTCTATGTTGCTAGTACAGCTAGTGCTAGGTACTGCTATGTTGAACAGATTAGTACTTACAGTGAGGAAGTTTGTGGTGACTTCTTGGTTTCTGCTTTGCTGTGGAGCGTATTCATACGAATCCATGTGGTTCCCAGGTTGTATGTCGCAGTTGTTGGCGTTCCTGTGGATTGTGGACTCTGTGGTTTCTGGTCGGTTGTTTGGCGGCAAAGCTGGGTCGCCTGTGGGGAACGCATCGATCGTGTTATCCAGAGGGGAACTTTGCAATAAATCCCAGTTGGTGTTGTCCAGAGGGGAACGTTGAAATAAATCCCAGTTGGTGTTGTTACTGTGGAAGTTGTGATGAAGGTTAAGCTTCCTACAGTACAGTTTTAGGTCCAGAAGAACTTCGGTGGTATTGGCTCTTTGTGTGGGAATAAAATTTAGTCCCTTTTCTAGCAACTCGATTGTGCCTGTTTTTAGGGGTTGGCAGGTGAGGTTGATTACCTCTTGGCACTCGTTTATTGCATTTGTGGCTGTTTTGCTTTCCTTGGCCACCTGTTGGTGCGTGGCGTTTCTCTGTTGTGGCTTCTGCCTCTCCCCCTTCCCCTTCCTCCCGGGTGGGAGTTTGGGCTCTTGGTTCTGTGATCGCTGCGATAAAAAGTCTTGCCCTCCCCTAAAAAAGACTGTTGTTGCTTTGCTTGGTAAGGGCTCCTTTCAGGCGGTGATTGTGAGTCTTGCGTACTTGTATTTGTTGAAGTCCTTGGCCTTGCCCCGACCACGCGGTTTGGGGTAGAGGTGGATGGCGTTTTTTGCATGGAGTTTGGAGGGTCTTGTGGTTCTTTTCTTCTTGCTTCTCTTGGAGGAGTGGAGGCTGTGTCTTCATCGCTGCTAGTAGCTGGGCAGTCCAGTATGTTACCTTTGTTTTTACCTGTTTTGCTGAACCGGCTGGTCGGGTACGCAGTCTTATTTTGGTACTCGTTCCAGTCTCTGTTCAGCTTTTTCTTTTTCCTGTTGATCGTGCGATTTACATGCTTTTCGATGTTGTTGCTTATATTTACCCAGTCCGAGTTTAGCATATTAAATGCCGGGTGCTGTATTATTGTATCGTTGATACCTTGTGCTTGTTCGGTTAGGTCTTGAAGTCTTTGTTTGTTGTGTTCGATAAGGACATCCATGCATTTTAGGCCGGCCTCATTGAAGATTTTTACTAGGGCTTGATATGTGCCTTCGTTATTTTCCACGCCGTTGGGAAAATTGTATAGCCTGAGTCCTTTGGGCACTATCTCATTCTTGGCGCATTCAGTCAAGTAGAGATTGTTTAATTCCAGCGTTTTGCAGGCTGTGATCAGTTTTTCTAGTTTAAGCATAAGGAATTTACAGTCTCCTATGCTGAGTTTGCTGTTGGGGTCCGTATCTTTGGTTTTTCCTTTGTTGTACTGAGACCCTTTCTCAAAGTCAGTAAATGGGTTCTGCATCTTTTGCTGATGCAGTTGCTCCATGATTAGGTTTTCTGCGTTTGGGGCTGGTTTCCCCGTCCTATTTTGTTGTGGCCCATTTTGTTGTTGCTGACTTCTGTCCTTGGGGCTGGTAAGCTCCCTGAGCAGGTTTTCTGCTAAGGTGGACGTTTGTGTCAGCGTTTTCTTTAAGGAGAGTAGATCTGATGGAATGCTGTAGATCGAGCAGTCGAGTAGTTCTTGGCTGTTGATCATTTCCCTGGAGTTGGATGCTTCTTCCAAAAAAA
>NW_025054982.1:0-9074 GCF_019279795.1 Protopterus annectens
AGCATAGACAGAATTTTAAAGGGTGTAAAGAATATGTCTTATGTGGATCACCTCAAACTCTTTTTCTTGTACTCAGTCTCCAGCTATAGTGGAATGTAGGGAAAAGGTAGGGTACTAGTTAGAAATGAACTTTTCTTTAAATAAGCTATACTTTACTGGGTATGACACTGATGCATACAGTGTATTTTATATAGCATATATCATGGATTGAGGTAGGGTAAAAAATAAAAAAAAGATACAAAAAGTGCCTGATCCTCATAGGTTGCACTGGTTCCAGGACTGGAAAAACTGATCGAAAGTTTGTTTGTTTGGTTGTTTAATTTAACTGTTGAGGCTGCCCACTAAAGTGTGCTAGCCTGTGTAACTGATTTATCACTGTTTCTGCATTTTCTGTGCGTTTCTATCAAAAACAAAAAACAAAAAATAATCCTTGTTTTCCAGCCTCTCTGACTAGTTTAGACCAGTTTACAGGCATTGCTGAGTTCTGGGCTGTGGTGTAGTTCCTGTGTTGTCCATTACCTTACTTGGATAGAAGGATGTTTCTTTGCTCACCAGTGGGAGTGGGGAGCCTTGAGCAGCCTACCTGTCCCTATAGGAAGTGCCCTCAGCACAAGAGCTGTAGTAAGTTGTTTTGGACCATTTCTAGCTCTTTGTAGTTCCCTGTTTAAAATCCGCTTTGCGGCTTTGCGGTTGTGCATAAGCAGCGTTAAACAAGGTTAAACTTCTTCTGGCTCCCCAAGTCTTCTCTTCCAAATTTTCCCTTAAGAAGCTCTCCTCTTAGTATAATCAGACTACTCGCTATACTATAAGCCTAGCACTTGTTCTCAAAACTTCTCTAAGTAAGCAATCTCATACTAAGTAAAGCACTACATCCACCTACCACCCTGTGAATATCCACTTCCTTAAAGGCACAGCACTCCTTGTACTGTTCTAGCATGTCGAGTAGTAGATTACTGGCATCCTCTCCAGTTCAGCTGGTTAATCTGGGTATCTTGAGACAATGCTACAATTGTCTCATGTACACAGACAACCCTCTCCTCCTCCCAACAAACACAAATACATGTGAGAGATGCAACTATATAGCCAAACTGGAGGCTGAACTCTCTCAACTCAGAGCTGGCATGACCAGACAGGAGGAGATGGTAACCACACACACAACAAACCCAGTCCCACATAGACCTACCACAACTGCAGACCAAACACATAATAACACAAAGACATACTCGGAGGCTCTAGTAAAAAACTTACCAAAACAACAGAGGCTCCCAAAGCAGACATCCAAAAATCCACCACCTCAAAACAAAACACATGCAACACATACTTCAATAAATCAGTATGTCAACCAATCACAGCCCTTAAGGCCAAACACCATACCTAATACACTAGTAATAGGTGACTCTATAGTCAGACACACTGATGTCCCGCTTACCAGGCTGAACAAGGAGAGGGTGACTGTGAGCTGCCTATAGGGACCGCACATAACACACGCACTCAGGTCACTCCAAAGCAAGTACAAATATGACTCCCATTGTCCATGCGGGCGTGAATGACCTGAGACATACCTCCCGGGACTACATGAAAAGAGACATAGAGGAGCTCTCATTATGTAGCCCAGGCTGGTATGACCTGACCCTGAGCAGCATCTTGCCCTCACCAAGAATGATGCCAAATACAAAGACAAGATGATCAGCTTTAACAATTGGCTAAGTACTGGTGTCATTCTAAGGGGATCCAATGTCTGTCTGCCTGGGATGACATGTTGGACAAGCCACGCTGCTTAAGGGATGGCTTACACCTGTCACCACTGGGCTTGGATTTTTAAGGCTCTTGCCACCCCATAGTGCCTTTTTAGGCAAGGCTCAAAAGACAAACCCACCTCCTTACAAAACAAAATGGAAAAAACTAAGGGTAATGCTGCTCAACGCCAGAAGTCTAAATCTCAAGATGCAGGCACTGATGCACTCCTCAGCATGGAGAACATCGAGCTGTGCAGTAACTGAAACCTGGTTCAAGGCTCCTGAGAGCACCCCATGCTACCAGGCTATACCTCATATCATGCTTTTGCCCCAAAACCGGCGAACCACAAAGGAGGAGTGTCCATATTCATCAAGGACACCACACCTCCAGGTTAGTAGCAACACATGAAGCATCAGAGACCATACAGGTGCAACTAACCATAGGCAAAACTGCTATACAACTGGTAGCATGTTACAGACCACCATCCCAATCTAGGAACCCCACTCAGCCTTCCTAAAGACATTGGAGGATATGAATGTATCACAAAATACCATCATACTGGGAGACTTCAACTACCCAAACATAGTTTGGGTACATTATTCTAGCCTAACACCCTAGCCAAAGGTTCCTGGAATTCATAAATTCAAATGCACTGGAACAACTAGTCAACCTCCCACTAGGAGATAATATACTAGACCTGATCATCACAAACATGGGGACAAAATGCTCCACACCAGAGGTATACCCCTGACTAGTGAGATCTGACCACAAACTAATCACCCTGGATATACATATCCCACCTCCACCCAGCAAAAAAAGACCACAGTAAAAAACTTCTCAAAAGCAGACTTCACTCTTCTTAAGACTGAGATGGTACCCTTTTAAGCCCACTGGGCCAGTGGATACAATCCCACAATGCGAATCTTAAAATGCTTTCTATGGACATCTCCAAGAATGCATGGATTTATTTATTTATTTATTTGCAGTTGGTTTACCAGGATAGTCCATTGGGCCAAAAAGAACCCGTTTTCAATGGAGTCCTGGGGAGAAAAGCTCCAGAAAAATATAGATTACAGTAGGTATTATACATGCTTAAACATTATAAAGTTTAAGTACAATGATTACAATTAATTTATACAGTGTTAAAACTAAAAAGGATTATACATAAAATCAAATTTCTAAAGTAAAATTCTACTAAAGTTATTTCATAAAGAGAATTCTCCATGTGAGAGGAAAAGTGTAGAGAATTCTTACACATTTTATGGTTATAGTAGGAATGTAAGATATGTATAATAGAAATAAATGTAAGCAGGACTAGGAAAAAATGTTCAATGTAGTTAAGTAGGTAGCAAGAGCATTACTGGAAAGTAGATGTGAATGAAGATTTTTGAACATGAAATGGTTAGAGATAATAATAGATATAGGGGTTCCAGAGACATGCTAAGCTTTTAAAAGATGTTTGCCTACGGGTTGGTTTATACACTCAGTAGTTTTTGGTTGTTGGACCTTAAAATTCTATGAGGTATGTGCATTTTGAAGACAGAAAGAGGGGACAGAGGATTTGAAAATTATTTATGTGCAAGGGATATTTGTGTGTAGGTAAGATTATTGGGTAGTTCTAGTCACTTTAGTTGTTGGAGAGAGAGCAGTGGTGGGGGAAAACTTTGGTTGGTAGCAAACTTGGCATTTTATTGTAGCAGGAGGAAATTTGTGTTTTCGGGAGATTTGTAGGTTAGTTAGTAGTCTCCATAGAGAAGGAGGAATAAGAAAGGAAGTAGAGAGATGATTTTAGTAGCAGTTGTAAGGTAGAGCTTTGTCATAGAGCATCCCTATTTTTTGATGGGTTTTATGTTTAGTTGTAGATAGTTGAATTTTAGTTGGTTATCAATTTGGACTCCAAGTAGTTTGGTCTCTGTCACTAGTTCTAGTGAATTATTCTCACTAGTAATAAAGTTGTTTGTATTAGAAGTTGAGTTTAGTAGGTGAATATCATTAATTTGGTTTTAGAGGTGTTGAGTGCTAGGTGATTTTTTCTCATCCATTTTCAATGGTTGAAAAGGCATCTTGAGTTAAGTTTCTGAGAGTAGGGATAGTTGAGGCAGCAGATAATGATTGAATCATCAGCATATTATGATATTAGTAGGATATCTTTGAAGTCATTTATAAATATATTGAAGAGGAGGGGCCTAATATGGATCCTTGGGGCACCAGTTGGGGTGTTAAGAAATGAGGATTGCCTTTTTCCATTTTACTGCTTGATATCTATTAGTTAAATAGCTAGAACCAGTTCAAAGTAGAGGAAGATAGGTTAAGTTTGGAGAGTTTGTTTAGAACAGACTATGTGATATAGTGTCAAAGGCCTTAGAGAGGTCAAGTAGAATAGAACAGTAAGGCCAGAGTCCCTGGCTTTTTTACAGTTTCAAGAAGGAAGGAGCTCATAGTGCTGTGATTTGGTCTGAATCCATGTTGTGTAAGAAAGTAGGTTATTATCTGTGAGATATGGTAGAGTTGAGTTGGATGCACTTTTCCAGGAGTTTAAGATGGGAGATAGGATAGCTATCAAATTTGAAACATTGTTTTATGCCCCCTTTTTAAAATGATGAAGGCCTTTTCCAGATTTGGGGAACTATGTTTTTTTGAATTGATCTTGATTAGATGCTAATGGGTGACAATTTCAGCTGCTGAGCTGAGAAAGTAAAAGAATGTCATCAAGCATTCAAGGTTTTTGTTTCTGAAGAAGTTTTTGTATGGTGGATTGGGTATAAGTTTGAGAGAAAATTGAGTTGCAGAGAAGTTATTGAAAAGGAGGGGAAAGAGTAAGAGCATATATTTGATGAGAAGATAAGTAGAGTAGGAGATATGGATGGTAAAAGTTAGTGATATAGTGGCATTGGATATAGTGTTTTGAGGTAGTATAGGATATGATTTGAATGTGTGTTGTTGGAAGGAGGAGGTTAATTTAGAAATAGATTAAATGAAGAAAGAATTGAATTGAGTAGCTAAGTCTATATCAGTGGCATTAGGGCATGGGGTACTGTTTTACTGGGATGAAGTAGAGTGAATACTTTTTCCCGAATTTTTGAGGATTTGTTTTGTTGTTGTTTGCAGTAAGAGAAAATTTTGATGGTCAGAGATGATAATTTTACCCTGTTTCTAAGTTTTATATTCATTATAGAAGAGGGGGGGGTGTCTTATTTTTCTGGTATTTTGCCCAAACTTTGTCCTTTTTTTGCATGGTAGCTAGTGTGTTTTGGTGACCATTGGCAGTCTTAGTTTTTTTTTGTTCTTAAAGGGGCATGGACATCTAGTAGTTTTAGGAATGTGGTGTTGAAGTACCAGCATTATCTAAAGGTAGTGTTTTAGACAATTCCAGTTTATTGTTTTAGAGAGTTAGTAAAGGTTGATGGATTAAAATTTTATGATTTTTGCAAATAGTTATGGGTATGGTGTTGGATTAAAGTCTAGTGAAGATAGGTATGTGGTCACCCAATAAGAGTTCCACTGTCTGAGTAATAGTATGAGAGACTAAGATCCAGTCCAGGATACTGCCAGTGGAGAGATGTTTTGATTGTGTGATGGAGGTGATTAGTTGTGAGAATCTATGTAGGTTGATGTTAAGTGGGTTTGTAGACTGAATGGAAATCCAGTTAATATTCATATCACCTAAGATTATAGTCCAAATAATGTTCTGGTAAGCAAGAAAGTCTTATGTGGATACATTATCTCCTATGAAATGAAACTATACATATTTTTTGTGTTTGTTAACTTGAAGTAGTGTTTTGAGTAGTTTCTTTTAAATATGGTTTGTTTTTAACTGACAAATTGAGTAGAGAAGAGCTACACTCCACCTTTTTATCCTGTCTCTTCTGATGATAGAATAGTTTTGGGAGTATTTCTGAGTCTTATATCTTTAACCATGTTTGAGATGGATATGATGTCTGGGTTTTTGATTTAGCCAAGCTAGGTTTGGGACTTTGCTCACTATACCTAGAGTTTAACAGTGAGTGTTATAGATTTGTCCAATTGTTGAACCCGGTTATGGATATCACCTGATAATAGATTGCTAATAGATTATTAAAAGTAAACAGTTTAGAGAAAAGGTCAGGTTGTATTCTGCTTTTGTAGGATTTAAAAGCTGCTTACATGTAAAAAATTATTTCTAGTAGTTAGAAGTTTAAATGGAAAAAGTACCAGGTTATTTAAGGGGCATAGATGGGGACAAATTGGGATGTTTGAGTGAGGTAGTATGGGGATAAAATGGATCATGCAATCCCAAATAAATCCAAGTCCCTCTCCACCAAAGGCAAGCGCCCTGTCTGGTGGACCTCAGCCATTAACAAATTGTATAACAAAAGAAGGAAGCTACTGCACGGCGTCAAGGCAAAAATCCCATAAAGGGAAGACATCTCTGATCAACATTAGCAGAAAACTACGTTCTCTCATAAAAACATCCAAGGCCAACTTTGAGAGAAAAATTGCTAAGGACACTAAAGATAACCACAAAGCCTTCTTCAGCTATGTCAGAAACCTGGGCAGAACCCTCAGATATGCTCAGAGTTAGTTCACAACAACAAAAAATACACTGAACCCACAGATATTGCCAACATTCTGGCTGACAGGTTCAGTGCAAATTTCTCCCCTCCCTCACCCCCAAAAGAAGAAATACTTATCCCAGCTGAATGTAATCTCCCTGTCATCTCAGATGTCCAAGTGAGAACCGCCCTCAACAAAGCTAAAAACACAGCATCAATGGGATCTGACGGTATCCGGCTGCGTGCTGGCTGTGAACTCCAAGAGGAAATAAACCTCATACAAAAATGCTATTTAACCCAGCCTTACTACAGATATGTACTCTGAACACTGGCGACAGCAACAGTGGTCCCACTCCACAAAGGGGTACCCCACAGACCCTGGGAACTACCGTCATCATAAGCTTAACCAGCCCAATGGCAAAGTTAAGGAGAATTAGCTGGAAGTCATAAACAGAGACACAGGGACCCACAGACACTTGACCCCACCCAGTTCGGCTTTAAAGTGCAGATCCTGCCTTTGAACCTGGTTGACTTTTTCTTGGGGCATTGCACCAAGCTTGATGAGGGCAAAGTGCAGTCCATGGCAGCTCACTGGGATCAATAAGGCCTTCGATACACACCTCCCTACCTGGGGTATCAGATAAGCTCAACAGCTAAACGAAAACCCTTATGCCACTTAGATGGGTTGCAAACTGGCTAAAGGACAGAACCCATAAAGTTAAAATCATGGAGCAATGCCTGCACTTAAAGCCAGTCACAAGTGGTGTCCCACAGGACCTGTCCTGGGACCCTCTTTAACTGGCCTCGGAGGCAAAGTGTATGGAGGGCCAGGCTGACAATGTTCTGGAGGATGACTGCAAACTAGGTCAGTCATATACCAGCGATACATACATTCCAAGCAAAAAAAAGCCTCATAGAAACGGGACAACTGGTGCCGAGCGGCTCTTAAAACTAAGCAAAAATGTATAGTCATCCCTTTGGGGAAAACAGTACCGGCACCATCACATAGACAAAGCAACCCACTGAGTACGGAAAAAGTAATCAGAGACCTAGGACCCAAGTCGCATAGCCGACCTCTCATTTGACAATCTACATACAAAAGTGGTTAGAAAAACATTCTACCTTGCACACCTCATCATGGAAGGGATTCACATCCAGATCCAAGGACATTGTACCCCCCATACTCCTCCCTCATCAGGACCCATGATTGAGCACACGCCCCATTTGGTATGTACTCACCCGCATTTGGCAACAGCTGGAGAGACCATGTGCTACCTCACCGTGAGGACTAAGGGGTCATATGTCTTATTCTGCCAGACTAAAGAAATCAGCTCATCAGGCAGACACTGCCGAGGTGATCTCTGCCTGACGTGAGCAAGGCCAAGGTGTTCAATCAGGACCTGACAGGACATGCTCCATCTCAAAACCATCAGGACCCCATTGAGCAGACTAAACCTGCAGCACAAGACATGAGGGCCATGTTGAGGGAGGGATTCATAAACCAGAGGTTTCATGCTTTGGGAACAAGATCCCAGTCCATGTTAGTGAGCCTCACTGACTCCCTCTTCAAGAGAAACTGATGAGTGGATGGAGATCGTAAGCCATTCCAGGGGTCACATTCAAAAGTCAATCAAGCAGACAGGGCACAAACTAATTCCTATTATATAAGGGACCTCATTGTGTCACCACTAGACAGAGGCACAGTATTCTAAATTTATTCTGTACATTTTTGTACCATTTCATGGGGTGGCAAAAGCCACATCACTATGGCTAGGCTTACAAATGCCCCAGGGCAGATAGCCTAGTACTAAACTATGAAACTATGAAACTATGACAGTGTAGAATCTTCAAGACACAGAAACATTCCAAAAATGGGGTTAGGCCAGGTTTAGGGGGATGATGCCCCTACCTCATTGTAGAAGGAATTACTAGTCCACAAAAACTGATAGGTCAGAAAAAGAGCCATAAAGATGATAAACTGGACTGCTTAGGATAAGAAGGAAATTATGCATCATTACTATCATGCAAGATGCCCATAATTTGCAGATGCAAGAAATTCTAAAACATTGAGAGAAATCAGAGAAAAGGAAAATACACAGGAAAAACTGTCAAAACCTTCAAATGCATCTTTGTGTTCATTAATACAACTAATCCATGAAAAGCATTAGATAGACAAAAACTTTGAGCCATTTGGAAAAAGAAGCAATCAGGGAAGTGCAAAAAATGTAAAGAACAAAACGCAGATATTTTTGAAAGGCATGAAAAATAAACATGAATATGGGAAAGAAAGAGATCTGTTTTGCTGCGGTACTTATGCAAAGGAGAAAGCCAAAGTAATCAATAACAAGTGACAACTCTGACACAGTCAATGTTGTGTAGTGATAGACAAGTGACAACTCTGACACATTCAATGTTGTGTAGTGATAGACAAGTGACAACTCTGACAGTCAGTGTTTTGTAGCGATAGACAAGTGACAACTCTGACACAGTCAATGTTGTGAAGTGATAGACAAGTGACAACTCTGACACAGTCAATGTTGTGAAGTGATAGACAAGTGACAACTCTGACACAGTCAATGTTGTGTAGCGATAGACAAGTGACAACTCTGACACAGTCAATGTTGTGTAGCGATAAAGTGACAACTCTGACACAGTCAATGTTGTGTAGCGATAGACATGTGACAACTCTGACACAGTCAATGTTGTGTAGCGATAGACAAGAGACAACTCTGACACAGTCAATGTAGTGTAGCAATAGACAAGTTAATTCCTATATGAAAGAGCAACAGATGATGCAGCATGCAG
>NW_025054983.1:0-7215 GCF_019279795.1 Protopterus annectens
TGGATGCATTGATTAATGCAAGTCCAGTCTGCCCTAGGCTTCCACTTCTCAGAGATTCGGTCTGTTAGACCTTTCACTCTGTTATCCAGTTCTTGCTATGTGGAGTGGCTTGTGTTCTGTGTCACAGGGATTCCAGTTGCCACTGATCATGTGCCAATTTGGACCTACAATTTGCCTAACTACTTTTTCTACTTCTTCTCCATTTAAATGATAACTTAACCTCATGCCCTGTAAGTCTTTTGGATGGGTAATTCCCTCTGTGGCTTTCCGGATGTCTTCCGGTGTCCACAGTCTATATACTAGGAGAGTCGGGTCCTGCCTGAGGATTTGGTACTTCTATGAGTGGACCTATCTCTTCTTCACTCATAGCTCATGAATTTTTGTTCATTTGATATAACTCAGTATCCCCTCTTAAGTTATGTGTTCGAGACCTAGTCTCGACGGTCTGACAAACGGTCTTGGCTTCGCGGAGACAGCTGGGTATAGCAGAGGTGGACCTGCTTGTCCACTCGCTTCATATACTGGTAAGGGAAGTGGAGGAGGTGGAGGGGCTGATGCTATTACCAAATTATTGTCTTCTTTATCTAGAAACATAGCTTTTGAATTATTACTTTTTTGTTCCCTACGGTTTGCTTCCTCAATCCACCTGTGTGCCTGAGGAATGCCTAATTGACGTTGCTTTTTTACCTGACCTTTTGCATTGGTTTTAAGCTGTTTGACAAGTTTAATAAGTAAGGATTTTTCTAATTTGCCATCAAATACATATTTATTAACCCATTTTATATAATACCTAACATTGTCAGCACGCTGTAATTGCATATATTTTGCATGTTCAGTTAATGGCAGATCTTGGGATCTTTTTGTGCACTTATTTCCCATATTGATCTGACTGTTAAAATGTTATGTAACCCTTCTTATTTTCACGTGGTACCACGATTTCTCTTTTTCACAGTTTATCTAGAATAACTGCCTTACCTATTCTGTTTCCCTGATCTATGACAAGACTGCAATCTTCCTGTCCCTGACTTGTACAAGACAAATCTTCTGACAGATGATACAAATCAAGTCCCTGATCTAAAACAGAAAAAAAAGGTAAATCTCACATTACCTGAGCCTCCGTGATTGATCGCCTGGTTCGATGGAAAACCGTTAACTTGTCCTCCAGTCACAGATCAGAAAAGTGGCTGGCCTCTTTTGAATGACAATTCAGTCGGAGGTCTTTCAGTGCAGAAGAACCGATGTGGTCTCTTCCCCGTAAGGTTTCATGCCACCTGGCCCATCTGACCTGAGGCGAAGTGAGAGTTTCCAGTCTGAAGGACCAATCTGTCAAAGGAAAAAACAACTTCAAAAAAATCAACACATGGCAGATTCAGGTTAAGGCACTTTAATCTTGCAGCAAGGAGACAAAAATATGCTAATACAGAGTTTGTCTAACTGGAATCAGGAAGTGAAGCCATTCTTATACATTTCTTACAAGACATTGCCTACTAAGCTGACGTAATAAAATCACATGTTCTTTCAATATTATTTCATAGCAGCTGTTTGTCCATGATTTTCTGCTGGCATATCAAGTTTACAAAAAAACTTCCTAAGAAAAACAACGTGCCCTTGATGACCACCGGTCAAATACAACTTCTCACTATGCAATGTTACCATTCAAGGTACTATGGCTAATTCAAGCACAAAGCAAGTACAGATTACAGTTCATTTCTTCAAGCAGTCTTTGTTCAATTGTATCTATCTGTGCATATTCTCATAACACGAACAGAGCTGATTGTTCAAGTTCAATAACATTATAGAAAACAGTATTGTTCTATTCATTATTTTCCTGACCTCCTCTTGTGGGAGGAGAGGCTGGACTCTGCCCTTCTGAGCTGGGAATTTCTGGTTAAAGGCTTATAGTGCATGCATATCTGAACTGTTTCTTACTGAAGTTGGTGCGCCTTGTTTGCTGTGGCATAGACTGGATTCGGGCCTGCTGGATCTAGCTTTGTTTGTGTAACTTGAGCACTAATCCAGACATTCTCTAAAGTATTCAATGGTATTTATTACTGCTTGGTTGTAACTTGATTAAAGTGTAGCTATCATTCAAGTCTTTTGGATTAAGCACTTGGGCTTCAGACCAGTTGTTTTACATTAGGAAGGTTTGTGGCAAGCACTGTGGTGGCAGGACAGGTAGCTTTCATCCTTCTAGGTTGGGAACTGCTGATTTGAGCCCCGGTGTCCAGTGTGTGTAGTTCTGGTTTGGGCACTTGGAAGCTTCAGGCCGGTTATTTTACATTAAGAAGGTTTGTGGTCTATGACAGCAGGAGAAGAGGCTGGACTCTGCCCTTCTGGGCTGAAATTTCTGGTTAAGGTTTATAGTGCCTGAATATTTGAACTGTATCTTACTGAGAAGAATTGGTTCACCTTGTTTGCTCTAGCATAGACTAGATCCCAGGCCTACTGAATCTAGCTTTGTTTATATACTTGTTGTTTTGTTTGCTTGTTATTTCCTGGAAGCTAATTTCACCCTGTAATCGCAACTTCTCAGTGCTTCTTGGATCACTAGTGATATCTCTGCATTGCTTACCTGTACTTATTTCATATTGTTTCACTTGGAAAAGAAAGTTACTGTTTGTGGCTTTTGCATTTAGTTACTTGTTTCATTGCACTCAAGTTGCACCTGGCACTTGCTCACTAAAGCAATTATATAAGTCAGCACTAAAATTAAAAGCACTACACCCTCACTCCCCCACTATGGCCATATGTTTTCTAATTAAAGATTTCCCAATATTATTCTAGCATGTCCAAAGGTCAGTTGTCAATCTCCTCTCCGTCCAGCTGGTGAATCTGGGAATCTTGAGGCAATGTTATAACTGCCTCCATGTAACGCACAGACAACCCTCCTCCTCCCATTATAACACCAAATACTTGAGAGAGATGCAGCTATGTTGGCCAAACTGGGAGGCTGAGCTCTCAACTCAGGACTGGCAAGACCAGACAGGAGGAGAAGGCAACTACACACACAAAACCAGCCTCACATGCCACTACCACTCCACTGAGATCAAACACATAAACACACAAAGACATACTCAGGCTCTGAGTAAAATTTACCTAAACAGCAGAGGCTCTCCAAAGCAGACACCCAAACAACTGCTGCCTCAAGACACCCCACAAGCAACACATAAACCACAAAAGCAGTGTACCAAAGCAGTCACAGCAGCCCTTTAAGGCCAAATACAACACCAAACATACTTGTCATAGGTGACTCCATAGTCAGACACACTGACGCCCCACTCACCAGGCTGAACAAGGAGAGGGTCACAGTAGCTGCCTATTGGCTAGAATTCCGCCACATAACACAAGCACTCGGGTCACTCCACACCTGGGCAAGTACAAATATGACACAGTCATTGTCCATGCTGGTGTGGAATCTAACTCCAGACGACACTCCTGACTACATGAAAAGAGACATAGAGGGAGCTCTCTGATTATGTAGCCCTGTGGGCAGGTATGACCCTGACCCTGAGCAGTATCCTTCCTTCACCAAGAATGATGCCACAATATAGAGACAAGATGATCAGCTTTAACAATTGGCTTCAATGGCTCTGGTGTCATTCAAAGGGGATCCAGTTGTTCAGTCTGCCTGGGATGACATGCTTGACAAGCCAACGTTTGCTTCAGCAAGGGACGGCTTCGCACCTCGCTCACCCCTGGGATCGGATATTGGCTAAGGCTCTTGCCACCCCCATAGTGCTCTTTAGGCAAGTACTCAAATTCTCAAACCTACCACCCTAGAAAACAAAATGGGAAGAAATTGAGGGTAATGCTGCTTCAATGCCAGAAGTCTAAATCCTTCAAAATGCACGCGATTCCCCTCGGTGGCCCTTCTCAGTATGGAGAACACGCCGATGTCTGTGCTGTAACTGAAACCTGGTTCAAGGCTCCCTGAGAGCACTCGGCATCTATTAGGTTTTACTCATATCATATGCGCTCCGCCCCAAAACCGGACCACACCACACAAAAGGGGGGGTGTATCCATATTCATAAAGGATACCCACACCTCCAGGTTGAAATTGCGGCAACCATCTAAGCTTAGAAACCATCCCAGGTGCAACTCAACCATAGGCAAACTGCTCTACAAATTGTGGGCATTGCCACAGGCCACCCTCTCAAACTCAGGAACTCCCACACAGCCTTCCTGAAGACACTGGAGGGCATAAATGTCCTCTCAAACACCATCATATTGGGTGACTTCAATCTACCGAATATAGACTGGGAACATTACTCAAGCCCTAACTTTCTAGCCCAACGGTTCCTGGAGTTCATAAATTCAAATGCCATGGAACAGCTAGTCACTGTTCTCACGAGAGGAGAAAATATACTAGATCTCATTTGTGTCACAAACATGGGGACAAAATGCTCCACCCGGAAGTATATCCCTCATTGGTGAGATCTGATCATAAACTAATCTCACTGGAAATCCACATCCCGCCCCACCCCAAACAAAAGACCATAGTGAAGAACTTCTCTAAAGCAAACTTCACACTACTCAAGACTGGTGTGGTATCCTTCAAGGCCCTGAGCCAGAGGGAAACCACAACCCAAAACTCGCCGGAAGCCCTTACAAATGCCTTCTATGAACACCTCCAGGACTGCATGGATCAGGCAATCCCAAATAAAACCAAGACTCTTTCCACAAAGGGCAAACGTCCAGTCTGGTGGACCCCAGCCATTAACAAACTTTACAATAAGAGGAGAAAGCTATTACATGATAGAACAAAATCCATAAAAGGGAAGTCACCCTGATCATTATTAGTAAAAAATACGAGCACTCATAAAATCAACTAAGGCCA
Organism: Protopterus annectens; assembly: GCF_019279795.1. Classification (NCBI taxonomy): domain Eukaryota; kingdom Metazoa; phylum Chordata; order Ceratodontiformes; family Protopteridae; genus Protopterus; species Protopterus annectens. The sequence goes on from NW_025054983.1 coordinate 4,839, forward strand.
TTTTGAGAGAAAATTGCCATGGATTCAAAGGACAATCATAAGGCCTTTTTCAGCTATGTTAGGAACATCCGGGTGGAAACTCCCCAGATATGCTCAGAATTAGTCCAAAATGATACAAAAATCACTGAACCTTACAGACATTGCCAACATACTTGTGGCAGACAGGTTCAGTGCAAACTTCACCCCCCTCTCCCCCTAAAAGGAGAGATAACTATCCCCAGCCGAGTGTAGCCTCCCGGACATCTCAAATGCGCAGGTGAAAGCTGCTCTCTAAAGCTGCAAAAACACAGCATCAATGGGACCCGGGATGGTGTCCCAGGCCAGGTGTGCTACACCACGAAGCTAAATGAGGAATTAAACCAGCACATTACAAGGCAGCCGTTTAATCTCAGCCTTACCACAGGATACGCGGCTCCAAGGAGTGGCATACTGGCAATCGCTGTGGTCCCACTCCACAAAGGTGAAACGTTTCTAATGGACCCTGGTAATTACCGCCCCATAAGCTTAACAAAGTCTAGTCTATAGCAAAGCTATGGAGAGGATCATAATGGAGCTCATAAACAAAGATATAGAGGGACTTGCAGACATTGGACCCACCCAGCTCTGGCTTTGCCTTTCAAGGAAGATCATGCCTTTGAACTTGGTCGACTTCTTCGGAACAGTCACCAAGGCCATTGATGAGGAAAAGGCAGTCCATACAGCCCACCTGACCTTGCAGTTTAATACACAATACCCCACCTGGGTATTGTGAAAACCTACCAGTTTAAATAAAACCCATATGTCACAAGATGGGTTGCAACTGGCTTTAAGGACAGAAATCTACAGGGTTAGAGTTGCTGGTGCTGTGTCAGACTCTGGCCGGTCACAAGTGGTGTCCCATTGCGGGCTCGTCCTGTTCTATTGTTTGGCATCTACTTCTTCAGGAAGTACAGGCCAACATGGGAGGACTTTGGCTGACAAAGTGTGCAGACGCATTGCAAACTGGGCTTCATAGTGAAAGTGCATCGGACACGGATATCCTTCAGAAGGACTCACGGAAACAGATAGCTGGTGCTGAGCCATGGCCTGTTAAATGCCAAAAACAGGTCATACCTTCGAAAAACAAGGTAACCCCTGCTACCATAGGTGGCAATCCACTAAGCACAGAAGAGATTATCAGGGACCTGGGACCCAGGGCTGAGTGCGGCCTTCTTTGACACTCACATTGCTAAAGTGGTTAGAAAGACCTTTCTACATTGCCCAATCTGGATCATGAAGGGATTCACATCCAGATCTAGTGAGGTCATTGTTCCCTGTACTCTTCACTTATCAGACCAATGATCGAGTACAATGCCCCCATTCGGGATGGTGGTATCTCACCCGACATCTGCAGCAATTGGAGAGACTCCAAAAGTCTCCTCTCACCAAAAGGATAAGGATTCCAAAAATCTGGGTCATATGCTGCCAGATTTGAAGAAACTCCAGCTCTATTCACACAGTCGCGATAACTGCCTGCTCAGAGGTGAGCATGTGCCTGACATACAAGGCCATGTCCGTAACCCCGAATTAATGGACATGCTCCACCCCAAAAAATCCAAACCACCAAACCACTAGAGCAAAGCTTACTTAAACCTTAGCACGGATATAAATAGGACGCGGCTGGAGGGATAGATTTATCACTCAGAGACTCCCCTATGCTGTGGAATAAAAATCCCGGCCCCATAAGAGGCAGAGCACCCTCATTGACTCTGTTCAAGAGAAATCTAGGACCTGTGGATGGGAGATCATAGGTTTTGCCCCGAATCATCTCTGTGTCACCTGACAGAGTGCACAACAAACCAATGGGCACAGTATTTTTCATATAAGGGTGGCGAAGCCACAAAATTTGGGCTAGGCTTATAAATGCCTTAGGGCAGAGGCCTAGTATAAAACCTACAAACCTATGAACCTATAATCACCTGCTTCTCAGTAAATTTCCAAAAGGCATAAACATGAATTTTGCTGTGCTAGCAAATACTAGGTCAGAGAGCATCTTGCAGTTTCAGAAAGCATATTGCAGTTTGAAAAGCATCTTGTAGTTTCATACAAAACTAAGCTGTACATAAAATATAATGAAATATGTTAACCCTTTTAGCTTCTAATAAGCACTAAACATATACATTAATAAATATTTTTTTAACACTAAGCCAATTATTGAAATCAATCATTTTTTTGTTTAAACTGTGGCATCATTCTAGATGAGGGTAGTATGCTGCTCAAGGCTAGGGACATACCTGCCTGGGGCACATAGTCAGAGAACTCAACCATGTCTCCCATCATATAGCCAAGTGAGGTGTGTCTGAGGTCATTTATACCAACATGAACTATGACATAATGGTACTTGTTGCTGAGACCGATG
>NW_025054984.1:5000-9155 GCF_019279795.1 Protopterus annectens
CTGTTTGAGCCCCTTGATCCTCTTGGTGAGGTACTTTTGGGGTCTTTCCAGTTGCTGCACGTGTCTGGTAAGGTACATCCCAAAAGGGGCATTGTACTCAATTATGGGCCTGATGAGGGATGAGTAAAGAGGCACGATGACCTCCCCTGATCTAGATGTGAATCCCTTCATGATTAGGTGGGCTATATAAAATGTTTTTCTAACCACTTTGGCCACGTGGTTGTCATATGAGAGATTGCTATCAACTTGGGTCCCCAGGTCCCTAATTACTTCTTCTGTACTTAATGGATTACCACCTATGTGGTAATTTGTGTTTTTGCCAAAGGGGATGACTACACACTTTTTGGCGTTTAGCTTGAGGCCATGGCTCTGACACCAGTTGTATGTTTCTATGAGGCCCTTTTGGAGGATGCTTGTGTCGGCTGGAGAGTCTATTATGGCGCCCAGTTTGCAGTCATCTGCGAACTTGTTCAGCCACAGTCCTTCCATGTTGGCCTGTACCTCCAAGAAATATATACCGAACAAGAGAGGTCCCAGGACTGAGCCTTGTGGGACGCCACTTGTAACTGGTTTGGAGTATGACATGGCTCCAGCTATTCTAACCATGTGGGTTCTGTCCTTGAGCCAGTTTGCAACCCATCTAGTGACATAGGGGTTTATATTTAAGCTGGTGGGTTTATCTATAATGCCCGAGTCGGGTATTGTATCAAAGGCTTTTGCGAGGTCCAGGTAGGCTGTGTGGACCACCTTCCCCTTGTCAATGGCCTTGGTGACTGTTTCAAAGAAATTGACCCGGTTTAAGAGGCAGGATCTGCCCTTAACAAAGCCGAACTGGGTAGGATCCAGTGTCTGTAGGTCCCCAATATTTTTATTTATAAGGTCCATGATGATCCTTTCCATAGCTTTGCAGACCAAGCTAGTGAGACTTATGGGGCGATAGTTTCCAGGATCCGTTGAGGCACCACCTTTGTGGAGAGGGACCACTGTTGCTGCACGCCACTCTTTGGGTACATATCCTGTAGTAAGGCTGAGACTGAACAGTAGTTTTAGGTTTGGGTTTAGCTCTTCTTGGAGTTCATGTAGGACGCAGCCCGGGACACCGTCTGGTCCCATTGATGCTGTGTTTCTTGCTTTGGAAAGGGCAGCTCTACCTGAGCATCTGAGATGTCAGGGGCAGCACTCTGCTGGGATAGATATTAGCCCTTTGGTGGGGGAGAAGTTTGCACTGAACCTGTCAGCTAGGATGTTGGCAATGTCTGTGGGTTCGTGTATTTTTGTCATTTTGGACTAATTCTGAGCATATCTGGGAATTCCACCCAGGTTCCTAACATAACTAAAGAAAGCCTTGTGATTATCCTTAGTGTCCTGTGCAATTTTTCTCTCGAAGCTGGCCTTAGACGATTTTATGAGTGCCCGTAGTTTTTGCTAATACTGATCAGAGATGCCTTCCTTTTTGGGATTTTGCTCTATCATGTAGTAGCTTCCTCCTTTCTATTGTATAGTTTGTTTATGGCTGAGGTCCACCAGATAGGACGCCTGCGCTCTTGGAGTGATTGGGTCTTGGTTTTATTTGGGATTGTATGATCCATGCATTCCTGAAGGTGTTCATAGAATGCGTTTATAAAGGATTTTGTGGTCTGGGGTCAGATATCCACAGGCCCGGGGCTTTGAAGGATTCCACACCTCGGTTTTTGAGGAGGTGAAAATTTGCTTTTTAGAGAAGTTTTTCACTGTGGTTTTCTGGGCATGGGGCGGGGTCGGGATGTGAATATCCAGTGAGATTAGTTTATGGTCTGATCTTACCAGTGAGGGATACACTTCTGGTCTGGAGCATAGAGTCCCCATGTTGGTGATGATCAGGTCCAGTATGTTTTCCTCTTGTGGGAGTGGTAAAAGTTGTTCCATAGCATTTGAGTTTATAAATTCTAGGAACCTTTGGGCTAGGGTGTTGGAGCTAGAGTAATGCTCCCAGTCTATAGTTGGGTAGTTGAAGTCACCCAATATAATGGTGTTTGGCAAGACCTTCATATTTTCCAGTGTTCTCAGGAAGGCCAAGTGGGGTTCCTGAGTTTGGAGAGGTGGTCTCTGTAGCAGGCTATAAACTGGTAGGCAGTTTTACCCACTGTTAGTTGCACATGGATAGTCTCTGATGCTTCGTGCTGTGCCACCAACCTGGAGGTGTGGGTATCTTTTGACTTAATACGCTGAAACTCCCCCTCCTTTGTGGTTCGGTCCAAGTTTGGGGCCAAAAGCATGGTATGAGGTATAACCTGGTAGTGCAGGGTGCTCTAGAGCCTTGGGAACCAGGTTTCTGGTCACTGCACAGATATTCGATGTTCTCCATGCTAAGGAGAGTTTCGAGTGCATGCATCTAGAGGTTTAGACTTCTGGCGTTGAGTAGCATTACTCTTAGTTTCCCTTGTGATACCTATGGAGGTGGGTTTGTCTTTTGAGCCTTGCCTAAAAAAGGCACTATGGGGGTAGCAAGAGCCTTTGCCAATATCTGAGAAAGCCCAAGGGTGACAGGTTACAAGTCATTCTCAGCGAAGCATCGTGGCTTGTCGAGCATGTCATCCAAGGCTGACAGGCATTGGATCACTTTTTTGAATGACACCAATACTTAAGCCAGTTGTTGAAATTGATAATCTTGTCTTCATACTGTGGCATCATTCTTGGTGAAGGTAAGATGCTACTCAAGGTCAGGGTCACTTTACTGGCCTGGGCTACATGCTCAGAGAGCTCCTCTATGTCTCTTTTCATGTAGTCCACGGAGGTCCATCTCAGGTCATTCACTGAGTCATATTTGTACTTGCCTTGGAGTGACCTGAGTGCTTGTGTTATGTGGCAGATCCTAGCGCCCGACAGGCAGCTCACCGTGACCTTCCCCTTGGTCAGCCTGGTGAGTGGGACAACAGTGTGCCTGATGATGGGAGTCACCTATTAAAGTGTATCAGGTGTGTTGTTTAGCCTTAAGGGCTGTGACTGTTCGGCACACTGGCTTTGTGAGCTATGTGTTGCACATGTTTTGTTTTGGGGGTAGCTTGATTTGCTTGGGTGCTCTGCTTTGGAGTGGTCTCTGCTGCTTAGGCAGATTTTTATTTAGAGCCTCCAAGTATGTTTTTGTCTTCGCTACGTGTTTGGTTTGCTGTCGTGGTAGGTCTATGTGAGACTGGAATTTTAGTGAGTGTGGGTTTCCTTCTCCTCCTGACTGGTTACGCTAGTACTGAGTTGGAGAGAGCTTAGCCTCCAGCTTTGGCTATATGGTTGCATCTCTCACATGTGTTGGAATTTGGTTGGGAGGAGGAGAAGTGGGTTGTCTGTGTACATGAGGTAGTTGTACATTGCCCCTCAAGATTCTCCAGATTCACCCAGGCTGGACTGAGAGGAGATTGACAACTGGACCTTTGGACATGCTAGAATAGTATTGGGAATTTCTTTATAATTGAAAAAAAAAATGGCCAATGGAGCAAGGTACTCCAGGGGAGTTTGTGAGGGCGTAGTGCTTTTAATTTTTAGTGCTGACTTATATAATTGCTTTAGTGAGCGAAGTGCCAGGTAACTCAAAATGCAAAATGACAAACAGTAACTTTCTTTCAAGTGGAAACAAGGAATAATAAGTACAGTAAGCAATGCAGATATCACTAGGATCCATAGAAGCGCTGAGAAAAGCCATGTATTTTAGGTGAATTAGCTTTCTTTCAGGAAATAACAAGACATACAAACAAAACTAGATTCAGCAGGCCTGATCTAGTCTATGCTACAGCAAACAAGGTGTACCAATTACAGTAAGAAATAGTTCAAATAAGCAGGCACTATAAGCTTCCTTTAACCAGAAATTCCCAGCTCAGAAGGGCAGAGTCCAGCCTCTTCTCCCACAAAAGTGCAGACCATGAACCTCTTATCGTAAAATAACTGGCCTGAAGCCCAGGTGCTTAGAAACCAGAACTAATACACTTTTAGAATAACAGACACTGAGCCCTCAATCAGCAGTTCCCAACTTAGAAGGATGTAGGCTACCTGTCCTGCCACCACAGTGCAGCCCACAAACCTTCCTAATGTAAAACAACTGGTCTAAAGCCCAAGTGCTTAAACTTAAAGGCTTAGAATAAATTACACCAAGCAGTAATAAATACAATTGAGCACTTTTAAAAAAAC
>NW_025054985.1:0-8685 GCF_019279795.1 Protopterus annectens
AAAAAAATTTTTTTTGGGAAATTCAAAAAATTTCCCAAAAAATATTTTTTTTCCTTAATGTTAAAAAAAATTTTTAACTTTTTTTAAAAAATTTTTTTTTAAAAAAAATAAAAATTTTTTTTTGAATTAAATTGCTGGAAAATGCTCTTTAAAACCCATGCTTTAATGAGAACGATGCATCTGCAAGAAGATGCTTTCCTGTTATGAAATGGTCATTTAGAAGTATTTGCAACCGGAATATTCATATTCTTATTTGGTGGTATATTTCTGCAGTATGTACTATTATTGAATGTTGCAATTATTTCCTTTCTTATTTGGCAAAATACTGTTTAATTGATTTGTATTCAGATACTTAGATTTTATTCAGCTGTGCATTATTAAATGAATTACTAAGTATGTTCTACTGTGCAGTACGGAAAGACTTTTTAAATTACTGTTGTATTCATCTGCATACAGCTTTGTGCATTTTTTTTTTAATTTTCCATTATTCAGCATTCTCTGAATATATAGCGTTCATCTAATACGTCTATGAAAAAAAATAGTCCATATTCAGCTATTTTACTTTATTTACTTATTTATTTTACATTTGTTTACTGGGATGAGACCCATTTTCAGCGGAGGCCCGGGGAGAAAAGCACCACTCGTAGAGAAAGTATACAAAAATACATAAGAAATACATAGGTATATAGTACGTTAGAAATTAATACTTCATAAATTCATAATGGCTTTGTTTATGAATCTATTTAAGAAGCCAAGGGTTCTGATCATTGGAGTTCCTTACAGCACTTATGTCTCATTAGGTCTTGTAAGTTATGACTCTTTAAAAGAAACTTTATTCACTATCATACCTTTTAAAAAAATGAGTCCTATGTCTTTAACTAGGATGCATTTGAAGATTTGTAGCGTCCAGAAACAAAGATGTTGTAATTCTTTTTTGCGTGTCTTTGTTAAGGTTTATTGTAGAACAGTTGATTGAACTGCAGTGACCAAGGTTCAAAACTTCCATAAAAGTGGGGAGGTTTACAAAGTAATGCTGAAACTGATTTCAAGAATGTAAAACTTGTTTTAGGAAACAGTTAACATCACTGGATCTGCAATGTCTTCTTTAAACAACGGGAATGAGAAAGGTTAATTATGGTATACAAATCAATTATGGGTCCTTATTTGTTGGCTGTTGTGTTGACAGTGGTCATAGCTAATGGTCTACTACATTAAAGGTGAGGTGGAATATTGTAAGACTAGTTTGAGAGGACATTGTATGACCCAGACACTGATATATCTATAGCATTCTGTTCATGTTATATTGTGTTTCTTTCTATTCTAGATCCATTTTTGTTAAATGTAATAATATTGACATTTACAATACAAGAGTTAATGCAGTAGCCCAACTTAGCTAGCGGATATTGGATCAGTCTTAACTTCACTAATCAGCAGTATGATTATAGAATATTTGATCAAATGATGGATGTAGAGGATATCTCATGCAGCAAGGCAGAACATACACATGACAAAAATTGTTCACCATCTTCCATTTTCTTCTGTACTGGGAAATTAAACTAAACTTTTTTATTTGAAGCTGGAATTATGCCAGCATTGTATGTTGTGTTACTGAAGAAATCAGTGTCACAATCAAAGTAAAAACTGAGGCATGCTGGAATGTCCATAAAATATTTTATGTCATTTTAAGTTACATGGCCAAAAGGAAAGATTCTTCAGCCCCTTAGAGTGACATAAAATATGATCTGATGTTGTATTTTCCATCCATTCCTAAAATGATGGGTTTTAGATCTGAACTTGGATCTGACTTTGGCCATTTTCCAGACTTACGATTCATAGCTCAGGCTTCTTCCCCTACCCATACACCTATGCAACCCTAACAATACCTCAGATCTCATTTGCTGCTCTACATGTTCGGACATAGTTTTTGTGGCTGTAGCTTTGAGATAAGTGTAAACTCTTTTTGTTTTCTGTATTAACTCATTCCCTCCTGTACAGCTCTTTTGAGTGTGCACCTTTAACTCATAGTGGGTGTGGCTTGAGCCTTTAAAAAAAAATGAAGTTATCGCCTTACAGTTCAAACAACTATTCATATTTCTGGAACCATGAGTGTTACTAGAAAACTGCAAATGGCAAACTATTCAGGATAAATTAATCTTTATACTGGTGGCATTCATTCAGTTCAATGCTTTAAATTGGATTTTATAATCCAAAATAAAGGCAGTGAATATTAATTTTGTAATGTTGTATAAACATGAGGCATGCTGGAATGTCCATAAAAATATTTTATGTCATTTTAAGTTACATGGCCAAAAGGAAAGATTCTTCAGCCCCTGACCAGTTACCAGGCCGAACAAGGAGAAGGTGACTGTGAGCTGTCTATCGGGAGCTAGGATCCGCCACATAACACACGCACTCAGGTCACTCCAAAGTTGGGTACAAATATGACTCCGTCATTGTCCATGCTGGTGTGAATGACCTGAGACATACCTCCCTGGACTACATGAAAAGAGACATAGAGGAGCTCTCCGATTATGTAGCCCAGGCTGGTATGACCCTGACCCTGAGCAGCATCTTGCCCTCACCAACAATGATACCACAATACAAAGACAAGATGATCAGCTTTAACAATTGGCTCAAGTACTGGTGTCATTCTAAGGGGATCAAATGTCTGTCTGCCTGGGATGATATGTTGGACAAAGCCATGCTGCTCTAGGGATGGCTTACACCTGTCACCACTGGGCTTCCGGATATTGGCTAAGGCTCTTGCCACCCCCATAGTGCCTTTTTAGGCAAGGCTCAAAGACAAACCCACCTCCTTAGAAAACAAAATGGAAAAAAACTATGGGTAATGCTGCTCCAGCATGAAGTCTAAATCTCAAGATGCAGGCACTTGATGCACTCCTCAGCATGGAGAACATTGACGTCTGTGCAGTAACTGAAACCTGGTTCAAGGCTCCTGAGAGCACCCCAGCACTACCAGGCTATACCTAGTATCATGCTTTTGCCCCAAAACCGGGGCCAACCAATAATAACAAAGGGAGTGGGAGTGTCCATATTCATGGGGAAGGACATCTACATACACTCCAGGTTAGCTCTTAGCAACATTATGTAAGCATCAGAGACCATACAGGTGCAACTAACCATAGGCAAAACTGCTATACAACTGGTAGACATGTTACAGACCACCCTCCCAATCTCAAGAACCCACTCAGCCTTCCTGAAGACATTGGAGGATATGCAATGTATCACAAAATACCATCATACTGAGGAGACTTTAACTACCCAAACATAGATTGGGTACATTATTCTAGCCCTAATACCCTAGCCCAAAGGTTCCTGGAATTCATAAATTCAAATGCACTGGAACAACTAGTCACCTCTCCCACTAGGGAGATAATAATATACTAGACCTGATCATCACAAAACATGGGGACAAAATGTCTCCATTAACTGGAAGTATGGCCCCTCACTAGTGAGATCTGACCACAAACTAATCACCCTGATATACATATCCCACCTCCACCCCCAGCACAAAAAAAGACCACAGTGAAAAACTTCTCAAAAGCAGACTTCACTCTTCTAAGACTGAGATGAGGTATTCTTTAAGCTTCCACTGTGCCAGTGGATACCACATCCCACAATGCCTAATCCTTCTCAAATGCTTTCTATGGACATCTCCAAGAATGCATGGATCATGCAATCCCAAACAAATCCAAGTCCCTCTCCACCAAATGTGCCGTCATCCTGTCTGGTGGACCTCAAGCCATACAAACAAATTGTATAACAAAAAAAAAGAAGGAAGCTACTGCACGTCAGAGCATAAATCCCATAGAGGGAAGACATCTCTGATCAACATTCAGAAAACTACGTTCTCTCATAAAACATCCAAGGCAAACTTTGAGAGAAAAATAAGCCCCAAGGACACTAAAGATAACCTAACAAAGCCTTCTTCAGCTATGTTAGAAACCTTGGGCAGAAACCTCCTCAGATATGGTCAGAGTTGGTTCACAACAACAAAAAAATACACTGAACCCACAGATATTGCTGCTAACATTCTAAGCTGACAGGGTTCAGTGCTAAATTTCGCCCTTCCTTCACCCCAAAAGAAGAAATACTTTATCCCAGCTGAATGTAATCTCCACAATGTCATCTCAGATGTCTGAAAGTGAGAACCGCCCTTCAAACAAAGCAAAAACGAGCATCAATCAATGGGGACCTGACCGGGCATCCCGGGTGCGTGTTACGTGAACTCAAGAGGAGCTAAACCCACACATAAAAATAACTATTAACCTTAGCACTTACTGGGATTGCCAACCCTGAACACTGGCGTGCACAGCAAACAGTGGTCCCACTCATTGCAAGGCCTCTACAGACCCTGGAAACTACCGCCCATAAGCTTGACTAGCCTTGGTCTGCAAAGCTCATGGAAAGAATCATTATGGAACTCATTCAGAGTACATAGGGGACCCACTACAGATGTTGGACCCCACCAGTTAGTGTTCAAGGCTTTGTAGAAGGGCAGATCCTGCCTTTAAACCTGGTTGACTTTTTTAAACAGTCACTAGAGCCATTGATGAGGGCAAGCAGTCCCATACAGCATACCTGGACTTGGCTAAGGCCTTTGGACAATGGGTCACACCCACTCAGGCATCATAGATAAGCTAAACAGCTTAAAAGTAAACCCTATGTCACTAGATGGGTGGCAAACTGGCAAAAGGACAGAACCCATAAAGTTAAAATCGCTGGAGCAATGTCTCAGACTTTAAAGCCAGTCACAAGTGGTGTCCCACAGGGATCTGTCCTGCAGGACCCTCTTGTTCGGCATTTTATTTCTCAGATGTTAAAGCAAACATGGGAGGGCTTGTGGCTGACAAGTTCGCGCGAGGATGACTGCAAACTAGGCATGCATAGTCGATACACCAGCAGATACACACATTCCGCTACAAAAGGCTCTTCACTGAAATGGACAACTGGTGCCGCCAGTCAATCGAGGCCCCTTAAACTAAATGCCAAAAATATATAGTCATCCCTTTGGAAAACAAAGTACCCACAAATTATCACATGTGACAGCAACCCACTGAGTATGGAAAAAGTAATCAGAGACACTAGGGACCCGGTAGACAGCGACCTCTCATTTGACATCCACGCTAAGCCAAAGTGGTTAGAAAAACATTCTACCTTGCACACCCTCATCATGAAGGGTTTCACATCCAGATCCAAGGATGTCATTGTAATCTACCCTATATTCCTCCCTCATCAGACCCATGATTGAGCACAATGCCCCATTTGGTATGTGCACTCACCCAGCACTTGCAACAGCTGGAGAGACCACAACAGCAATACCTCACCAAAGGATCAAGGGTCTCCCAAACATATGTCTTATTCTGCCAGACTAAAGAAAACTTCAGCTCTCATTCAATGTAGCATACCGCCTGCTCAGAGGTGATCTCTGCCTGAGGTACAAGGCCATGTCCAATCAGGGATCTGATGGACATGCTCCACCTCACAAAAAATCCAAATCCATTAGGACCACGAGAGCTAAAGACTTAAACCTGGGCACAAGTATGAATAGGACATGCTGAGGGATAGAATTCATAAACCCAGAGGCTTCCCATGCTTTGAACAGGATCCCAGTCTCAGATTGAGGGGCAGAGCCTCACCTGACTCTCTTCAAGAGAAACTTGATGAGTGGATGGGAGGAGAAATCTAAAGTTTACCCAGGGGTCACATCTGTGTTACTGCTAGACAGGGCACAAACCACTCCATTATATATAGGGGACCTTCACTGTAAATCACTACTGTGACAGAGGCACAGTATTCTAGATTTATTTTGTACATTTTTGTACCATTTCATGGGGTGGCAAAAGCCACATCACTATGGCTAGGCTTACAAATGCCCCAGGGCAGATAGCTTATGATATCTCAGTAACTATTCAAGCAGGACACACACTGCCGGATTTTCTTCATATAGCTGTGAGCTTTCATGTGAGGCTATGCAGTTCTGTCTGTGTTATCTGAAAGATGAGATATTTAGAGAAATATGAGAGTTATTACAATACAGATAAACAGTATACAAATAATATTTATTATCTCTGTAGCTGTATTAGAGAGAGGTCAAATATCAATAGAATTGCATTTCCCCATCATGTATGCTTTAAGACGCATGGTTTTGGAATTATTAATGCAAATATGAGCAAGCAATACTTGATGCCTAGTGGTGTCAGTAAGTTAACTGCAGAATCACTTGGAGGTGCACTTGGCTGTGATGAGTTAATACCTTATTGCTGTTCCTTTCTGTTTTATCTTCTTTGTTTTTTGTAACTCTTTATTGCTTTGAAAAAAAGTTTACCATTGTTAATCGCTGTTAACAACTTCTTCTCGGCTGTGTGGCCATTTATACTTCTCCTACCAATGTTTTTGCCTGGCATCACTTCTGTAGTTAACCTGTGACTTACAGGGTTTTCTTAGTACCATAGTTGGTATTCTTCTTCCTTGAACCTTTTACTGCGTTTATTGTTTTTATCGTTGTACTTCTGTATCCTTAAACATGCTGGCTAAACCTAGTGGACTTAAAAACTGTTTCTTGTGGCCATAAGATACCCAACACTGATTTTCATGGCAAGTGTGTTTATTGTTTGGGTGCTAGTCACTTGAATGAGAATTATGACAGCTGCACTGCCTTTGGTCATAGTACAGTGGTCGAGAGTCAGAATAAATTGTTCCTCAAATTACTTAACCTTCACCTCTTCAGGCTGGAAAGAAGCCTTCAGACAAGCACAAAGGGAACAAGGGGACAAGGAAGATAAGCAACAAGAAATAACTAAAGATTCTAGGAAACAATCCTCTTACTGTTCTTCTGCCTCAGTTTCCACTTAAAATCCATCCAAGGTGTCTAAGGCTTCAAATTCATTTGTTCCATTGTATCCATCCTCCGCCTCTTCCAGGGCTCCCTCTCTTAGGGAACTAAGACTTTCTCTGGAACCAATAGCTGCCAGGCTACATTCCTTGTTTGCAGAGGAGACACCAGTCAGGAGGGCTTCTGGACCCCCATCTTTGACTTCGTCCTTTAGGTCTACCAGAAGTTTGTCAGAGGCAGATGTGGACAGAATGATTACAAAAATAGAAAATGCAACTTTATTTGTAATTTTCCTGTATGGGACCCCCCCCCCGGAGCCTCCGCTGAAAATGGGCTATCACTCAGTTGGACATATGTGGTAAACAAACATCAAAATAAATAAATAGAATTGCCCAGGACCCAAATTCAGTTGAGAGTTCTTCCAGCTCCATTTCCCATTGGACTCATGAGCTTTGGGTCATCTTCCAACCCTATTGCTACCCCCACAGGATTTGCCCTCCCCCCGAGTATCAGGCACAACCCGGATCTGAAGACCTGGGCAAGAGTGTTCTTGTTAGATCCAGTGTTGTCAGCTTCTTCGATTCTGGCATTTTCTCTGATCCAGCTGGCTCGGATCTCACTGGGGCCAGACAGATCCTGGAGCCAAATCTTCAGATCTGAATTTGGCAAGAGGGGCTTGACCCTGAGATTTATGGAGCTGTTCCTTTCTCTTGGAGCTTTGGCGCTAGACAGCGTGACTTCGATTTCAGTCTCTAGGCAGGAATGAGGAGATACTCTTGGCCATTCTGACTCTGGAGCTTTGGCTCCAACCAGTGTGATTTTATGCACTCCTTTGGCATCTGCCTTCCAAGTCTAGAGAAGGGACATCCGTGCCACCCTCAGTTCCATCCCTTCACAACTGTTGGCCCAGGATCGTGATCCTACTCACTTAGTCCCACAGGGGCATCTGGTAACAACTAGTTTTGAGATAGTTCTCCCCTCAGACTTCTCAGTCTTCCCTGGAATTTCCACCCATGGAAGCTCCTCGGTATCACACGTGTAACAGAAGGCACACTGAATCTCCAAAGGAGTCTCTCATGAAAGATAGAAATTTCAATGAAGGGGATGGGGTCTCTCAAATCACCCCTTGAAAATGTTTCCTTCACAGAAATTCTCGAATTATTGAGACAGAAAGGTGACTGGTCTTCAGAGGCCCTTTATTAGGACAAACTTGTTTTCCTCGAAGCTTTGACACTGGCTCAGTTATTTCCTGGGTGGCCTCCCCAGCTGATATGATGATTGACCTCATTTCCCATTGGGCATGGAAGGAAACATATGTGGCAGAACCAATTCCAAAGAAACCTGATAAATAGTTAGTAGCCCCTAAACACCATGCTCAATGAAGCAAGAGCCTGGCTGTGGATGCTATGATGGTAGCAGCAGCCACCAAAAAGGAGCTCACTGAGAAGAGCTCATCTGCTCACCCACCTAACAGAGAGTCTATGGCTCTGGACAGATATCGGAAGCATGTTTACACTTCAGTGACATTTGCCTTGCAAATGCTGAATTACTTTGCACATATGAACAGGTTTCGGAGGGTCTTGACAAAGGAACTTTACAAATCTCTCTCTGGGTCCACGTCTGCGGAAGATAAGAAAACTGAATTCACAACTGGCCATCCTTTCAATCCCTATCTAATGCATCCATGTGTTTGATCTCTAATGCAACAGAGGGTGTTTCTAGGGCTGCAGGCAAAGGCATTACAGTACAGAGGCATGCTTGGATGCACTTATGTAATTTTATGGAACCTTATAAGATGTTATTCACGGATGCTCCCTTTGAAGGCTCAA
>NW_025054986.1:0-8519 GCF_019279795.1 Protopterus annectens
ACCTATCTGATCCCCTCTCTACTCTGTGATACTTCCATTTTTACAAATTTACACACAACACTGAAAGCCAAACTTCAGTCTTGCTACTGTAAAATAGCTAAGTTTGCTACAGGTTCATCATACATCACTCACCACTGCAAGGCTGTTAAAGAGCTAAACTAGCTTGAAATCCCTCACTCTTTTTACTACCTACAACTTACAACTGCACATAAGGTAATACACAAACCTAATAACTGTCTTGACTTAAAATCTATTCTGCATACCCACATTCCCGCTTGAAATCTCCGTTCTGTTGACAGACAACTTATAAACATATACAAACCCAAGGAAAGAGATGGCCAGTGTCTCTACCCCTATGCCATAGCTAAGCTATGGAACAAACTACCTAACAATATTACCAGTATGGACAGTACCAAAAATTGTAAATTTACACTACAAAACTACTTACTCAGATCTTGAATCTGTCATTGCTCAACAACCAACACAATCTCC
Organism: Protopterus annectens; assembly: GCF_019279795.1. Lineage (NCBI taxonomy): Eukaryota > Metazoa > Chordata > Ceratodontiformes > Protopteridae > Protopterus > Protopterus annectens. Next base: position 493 of record NW_025054986.1, read on the forward strand.
TTTTTTCCACTCTTAATTTTGCCTCTCTCCTCCCTCTTCATCCCATTCCATCCACTGTTTTCTTAAGATAACATCAACATAACAACTTATCCCCACTTTTACATCAGCACATTTGATTAATGTACTGTGTTGGCAGGCAGGCTGAATAAAGAGGAGAATGACATGACCCTACCTAGTCTTCCTTCCCTTTATGTACCCTCAGAAGGACCATACTTAGTACCTCATTACACCTTTCTCTCCAATGTGTCTACTATGCATTTGCACAATTTTATACAAACAAAACGTTCATTATTGACCTATTGAACTATATCAATGTAAACTGTTACTTAGCTTCTTTTTAATGCAACTTAACTTTGTGCATGGTCCCGTAACATATGTGAATTGTTTTGCTATAACTACTATTATATCAATATTGTATAAAAATTGTACTCGCTTTTAAAATGTATTACTGAGCTTTTCCTGGTTCTGACTGAAAATGGGCCACAAGCCCAGTTGGACAAACCCGGTTAACAAATGTCAATAAATAAATAAATAAATAAATAAATAAATAAATTTACACCTCACTTTAAACTACCCTTTTACACTCTAAAATTACTTCAACTCCTACCCTGTTACCCCTTTAACTTACATAATTTTCCTTAAGATCAACCGTTCTTCTCTAGAACTATCAGATGTTTTTTCCTTTGTTTCCAACCTATTAGAAATTATTTTGAAGAAATTATGTAATATTATTATGTACTTTTCAATCTACTATTGTATCAAATGTATTGTTTATAACTTGATGTTATAGGTTTACTGTCATTATCACTTTTGTTTTCTCATTTTTTGGAGATTTTCTCCCTGGGCCTCCACCCCAGTTGGACTTTTCTGGTCAACAAACGTCAATAAATAAATAAATATTCTTGTATTCCACCAGTAAAGCTAGACTAAGGATTTCAATCAGAATAGCAGAAGAAAACTTCATCTATTTAAAAAAAAAACTTTCATCATCATCTCCATTTTTTTCTTTTTCTAAATAGGATTAGGGTGCCACTATAACTGTCGCCATCTTTCTTAATTCAATGCTACTCTCCACCATCTTAATCTTTGATGGTCATGCTTGACTCCTGCAGGTCTTCTCTCACACACAATCTATCCATCTCTTTGATGGATATCCTCATTTTCTCTTGCCTTTTTCCTGACTGTCCCGAATTTTCTTCCCCAAAATGTTATCTGCTTTTTTTTTACATGTGATGGAACTACCATAATTTGATCTTTTTCACATTTTCTGCAACTGGAACTACTCCAGCTTTTGCTCATTTCTTCTTCTGTCTCACAGTTTGCATATTACTACCCATTAGTCTATTTCATTTAGTGTTAGACTGGCCTTACCTATCTCACGGACAAAAATTATATATTTCCCCTAGTAAGAATAACCAGAATCATAAGCATAGATAATTTGAGGGGACTCATGCATGAGCTAAAGCATTTAGGAGCTGTTTCTGTCCATTATTAGTCCAGGAATCAGTCCTGGGGTAAACGTTCTGTTTCCCTAAATTTTCTGTTTCCCATCCATAGATTCGATTACACTTTAGTATGATCAGGGTTAAGTTTTGTTTTATGTGGATGGGGAGCCTGTTCCATAGCAGTGCTGTCTTTTGCAAAATATATCTCTCCCTCCAAACTGTTCTATTGATGTTGTAGAAGAGGATTAGATCCCTAGACTATTTCTGATGCTATTTGACTTGCTGATGTGCAGTAAATCCATCAGTATTGGGTTGGATGCCTTGTATACCAGACACAGGTCACCTCTTAGCAATCTGTAGGATACTGAGTATAGTGACAAGGCTTTGAGTCAGCCCATGCAGGACATGTTGTTTAGGCCTTGTATCCTTTTAATAAGGTATCTCTGTGGGTATTCCAGTTAACATGTGTGTGTGGACAGATGCATGACAAATTGGGCATTATACTCAATGACTGGCCTAATGAGGGCTGAATAAAGAGGAGAATGCCATCTGTAAATCTAGGTGCAATTTCCTTGTTTATAAGCTGTGCAATATAGAAGGGCTTTCTTAAGACAATGGATACATGTTGATCAAAAGTTAGGCCACGGTCCACATAAGTTCCCAAATTCTGAACAACTTGGTCAACTCTTAGGAACATATTGTCAAAGTAATAGTTCTCAGATGAAGAGTACTTCCTTAAAAGATATGATAATGCATTTTTTGGCATTTAGTTTCAGTCTATGGTTTTGGCAGCAGTTATTTATTTGGGACAAATCTTCCTGCAGGATGGTTAAATAATCTGAGGATTCAATGACTTCTCCTAGCTTGCAGCCATCTGCAGACTCAGTCAGCCAGAGTCTTAGGTTCATAGGTTCATAGGCTGATACTAGGCTATCGGCCCTAGGGCATATACAAGCCTAGCCATAACAATTCCCTGGATATTTCTTCCCACAATATTTACTTCTCTAGACCCCTGTCTAGCAGGGTGACTGACATGATCCCCGGGGTGAATTTCCTATCTCCCATCCAATCATCAAGGTTCCTTTTGAAGAGGGGCAAGGAGGCACTCTGCTTGACATGTATGGGCAGTCTATTCCAGAGTATGGGGAGTCTCTGGGTCTGGAACCTATCCCTCCAGCATGTTTTGTTCATTGTGATGACAAGGTTTAGGTCCCCGAGCTTGTGGCTCTCAGTGATTGGGATTTTTAGCGGGGAGCATGTCCAACAGCTCAGGGTTTGACATGGCCTTGTATGTTAAGCAGAGATTGCCTCTGAGTAGACGATATGCCACAGATTATAGCTGGAGGTTTGTTAGACGGTCAGCATATGGCATCTGCTTTAGGCCTGTGATTCTTTTAGTGAGGTATTTCTGTGGCCTTTCCAGCTGTTGCAGATGTCTTGTGAGGTACATACCAAATGGGGCATTATAATTTTAAGTAATGGGGGTCTAATGAGGGATGAGTACATTGGGACAATGACCTCCTTTTTTCTGGATGAAAAGCCCTTAGTGATGAGGTGTGCCACATAGAAGGATTTCCTGACTGTTGTGGCGATGTGGTTGTTGAAAGTGACCACTGTCCACCTGTGTCCCTAAGTCTCTCATCAGGCTTTCATTGTTTAGTGTACTGTCACCTATGTGGTAATTCATAGGTACATGTTTTTTTCCAAAGAGGATAACTATACATTTCTTGGCATTAAGTTTGAGCCCATGGTTCTGGCACCAGGCATCTGTTTCTCTAAGGCCCTTTTGTAGAATATCCACATAATTTGGGGATTCAATAATGGCTCCCAGTTTGCAGTCATCTGCGAACTTTGTTAGCCAGAGTCCCTTAGTGTTGGCCTGTACTTCAGAGAAGTAGATGCCAAACAAGAGTGGTCCCAGAACTGAACCTTGAGGTACTCCACTTGTCACTTGTCTGGAGATGGATTTGGAGTCGGCTACTTTTGCAGTCTGGGTTCCGTCAGTAAGCCACTTGGTAACCCATTGAGTGATGTAGGGATTTATGCCCAGCTTAGTAAGTTTATCTATGATTCCAGAGTGGGGGATTGTGTTGAAGGTCTTGGCGAGGTCCACATAGGCTGTGTGGAAGCCTTACCCTCGTCCACAGCTCTGGAGACTGATTCGAAGAAGTCATTCAGGTTCAGGAGACAAGATCAGCCCTTCACAAACTCAAACTGGGTGGGGTCCAGTGTTTGAAGGTTGCCAATGTCTTTGTTTATAAGTTCCATGATAATGCGTTCCATGCCCTTGCAGATCAGGCTCATCAGACTGATGAGACGGTAGTTCCAGGGATCCAAGGTAGATCCCTCCTTGTGGAGTGGGATAACTATAGCTGTGCGCCACTCAGTGGGCACGAAGCCTGAGGTGAGGCTATGATTAAACATGACACTTAGGTGAGGTGCCAGTTCATTTTGTAGTTCATGTAGTACACAGCCTGGGATGTCATCTGATCCCATGGATTCTGTATTCTTAGCTTTGGAGAGTGTGGTGTCTACCTGTGTGGCCGTGATTCCCAAAATTTGGCAATATTTTGGTACTGAGATGGGCCCTTTAGGGGGTGAGAGGGGGGGTGAAGTTGGCACTAAATCGATCTGCCAGGATATTGGCAATATTCTTGGGATCAGTATATTTAATGCCATTCTGTTGAAGTTTAGAGCAGATCTGAGCATTGCCATTTAGATTCTTGACATAACTATAGAATGCCTTGTGGTTGTCTTTGGAATCTTTGGCAATTTTATTTTCATAACTAGCTTTTGAGGATTTTATGAGGGATCTCAGCTTCTACTGAGGAGCTGGTGAGGGAAAGTTTTTGCATCCTGGGATTTTCCTCTTTTCTGCAACAGTTTCTTTCTTCTGTTGTATAGTTTGTTTATAGCAGGGGACCACCAGATTGGCTTCCTTTGTTTGGAGGAGAGCATTTTGGTTCTATTTGGGATAGCACGATTCATGCATGAGTGGATGTGCTTGTACAGTGCCTTAGTGTAAGATTCTGCAGTCGAACTTTCAGATCCCGTCTGCATGGGTGTCATGAAGTTTGTCACTTCTGACTTCAGTAGCATGACGTTGGCTTTGGAGAAATTTATTTTAAGGAGGTTTCCTTACTGGGAGGTGAGGGTGGGATGTGGATGTCAAGGGTGATTTGCTTATGGTCAGACCTGACCAATGAGGGAGTGACCACTGGTGTGGAGCATCTATCTCCCATGTTGGTAATGACCAGGTCTAGGATATTGGAGCCCCTGGTGGGACAATGGATTAGTTGATCCAGGGCATTGGAGTTTATGAATTCCAAGAACCTTTGGGAAAAGGAGTTGGTACCCGAATAGTTTTCCCAGTTAATGGCAGGGTAGTTGAAATCACCCATTATTAGGGTGTTTGGTTGTATCTTAATATTTTCCAGTATGTTTGCGCTGGCTAGTGTAGTGGAGAATCTTGTAAGCATGGTGGGGGATCTGTAGCAAGCTGCCAATTTGGATTGCAGTCTTACCTAAAGCACATAGCTTGCACCCTGGAGAATTTCAGGATGCATTACAGTGTTGGGCAACTAGCCTGGAAGGTAGGTGTGAATATCCTTGGTGAATATGGACACTCCTCCCGAACTCCCTTTTAGTGTTTCGGCCCTATTCTTGGTTTTGTACGAAAAAGTGTGGTAAGAGTTGTAGCCTGGTATTGCAGGGTGCTCTCGAGCCTTGGAACCAAGTCTCAGTTACTGCACACAGATATCAATGTTCTCCATCTTTTAGAGTGCCTCCGAAGAGAGTGCATTTTGAGGTTTGTGACTTCTAGCATTGAGTAGCATTACCTTCAGATTTTGCATGCTTGTATCTGTTACAGTGGTGGTTTTTGTTCCTTGAACCTCAGCCTTCCAAAAAGGTGCCCACCTGCTATGGGGTGGCAAGAGCTTTAGCCAGTAACCTGAATCCCAGGGGTGACAGGTGCAGACCATCTCTGGCAAAACCATCATGGTTTGTCGCATCATGTCTTCCCAGGCAGACAGATACTGGATCCCCTTGAAATTGACAATTGGCAGCTTAGCCAATTGTTGAAGTCAATCATTTTGTCCTTATACTGTGGTATCATTCTGGGTGAAGGCAGGATGCTACTTCAGGGCTAGGGTCATACCTTGCCTGGCTCAACAAGGCGACCCGAGAGCTCTTGTCTCTTTTCATGTAGTCCAGGGAGGTACGTCTTCAAGTCATTCACCCAGCAATGGACACAATGACAGAGTTGTATTTTGTGCCTCTGCTGTGGTTCGATTCTTGAGTGCATGCTGCTTATGTGTATGGATCCTGGCACCCGACAGGCAGCTGACTGTAATTTCCTCCTTGTTCAGCCTGGTGAGTGGGACATCAGTGTGCCTGACTATAGAGTCACATATGACTAAAGTGTTAGGTACATTGTCATGCCTTAGGGGCTGTTGTTGGGTGGCACACTGGTGTTGTGAGCTATGTGTCACTTTGGTTGTGACTGGTCTTTTGATAATGGCTTTTAGTTCAGAGAAGCAGCATTTGTAAAGGTTGCAAAGTATTGCTTAGATGTTACACTGCAACAGCAATCTTGAAGGGCAGTCTGGCAAGGTAGTTTCCACTAATCTGCCACTACTATATGATCTTAGAATATTTAGAAACATATTAAGATTTAAACTGACTAGCATCCTGCATTTTATTAATGAACTTTCATTTAAAAAATCATAAAAATTGGGGAAGCATATTTGGAAAGTTTGTCAGTCAGTATCCTTTTGACAGTGTGTTACCACTAATATGCTACCATTAATAATATTTTCTTAACTGATCTGTGCAGATGCCAAGAATGGAAAAGACAGGGCCAGATTCAGGAAGGCTTACATGGAGTTTAAGAGTAGTGTAAGCCTCCGTGTAAGCCTCCTGATTCAGCAACAGCCCAAATCTCTCATAAGATAGCTTAACATCGCCTCTTAACATCGGAGTGGTGGGTGGGAAATAGTTAATACCTCATCGTGCAGCAAGATATGCAAATGAGGTATGTGAGCCGCATCCACGGTTCAAACCAGTCCGGGTAATGGATCGCATAGTTGCAGAAATGTAAATTTCAGCTGACAACTGAGTACACATTTCTGCAGTAATTAAAAACGGAGCTATGTCAGCTCCAAATAAAGGGTGCATTTGTTATAGTTAGGCATGCCAATGGCCAAATATGTGGCCATTGGCATGAAAGTGTTGCAAAAAAAGTTATATAACTTTTTTTTCCACGGGATTTATGTGTTTAACCCCTGTAAGCGACACCCGCCAAGCAAGAAACAGGGTGCGCTACCTAAAACTGAAAACCGGTGCTTATAAGCCCACAATTGTGGGATTTATGTATTACATGAAATGTCAATGGAGGACTTGCAGAGCAAAAACAATATGGCCTCCGCTAGTGGTTGTCAAGGGGGAAGCCCGTAAGATATGTAACTGCTACTACTAGGCAATCCTATGTAAAATGAGGGTTACAATACTGAATCACACTGCCACATACAGGTAATGAGCACTTTCTTGAGTAGTGTAAGAGTTAGAGAAGGGGGAGGAACAGAGTAAGAGGTAGGTGACATCATGGGGGGGAAGGATATAAAGAAATGTACCAGATTGGAGGGCAATGTAAGGTAAGAGATGACAGACAGACATCAGGGAGGGAGGTGTGTCCCAACAGAACACTCAGGAAAGTGGGGAAGAAATTGAGGGCATTAACCGCTATCCCTACATACTCCAAAGTTTCTTGATATACGCGGTAGCATGGCGCCGCCAGCAGCCAGGTGAGTGCAGGTTCTATTACATGTGGGAGCATGTTGCAAACTGTTTACAATGGTTTCATGCTGGCGCAGCATCGCAGTGTAAGGCAGTGCGCTGGCTTGCTTGGCATGAATCAGCCTAGCTAACACCGTAGTATAAGGATGTGTGCGCACGGTAACACCCGTCGTGTAGGATGTGTGCGCCAAAGCCAAGATTTACGCGGACTGTGAGCTTGTTTAAGCTGGTGGTGCAACATTGCTCCCCTCAGGAAACGGAGAGGAAGCAGGAAACAACCAAAATACAGGAAACTGCTGTGGAATACTGCTGGAGTTAATCGGTGGAAACAATTGAAGCAGGGAATTACACACAGGCAGACTCAGAAACCCAACCCAGCACCTTAAAACACAACAGAGTAGCAGTGCAGGCTGTTTCTCACAAGAGATACTGCTGTAGAAACTAAGCTATCAGAATTGAAAACTGAAAAAAAGCTGAACTCAGGAGCAGAAATGCTAGGGGGCTGCCAAGTAGCTGTTATAACTGGTGACATGGTAGGCTTAATTTCTGCTTGAGTGGGTGGTGATAATGCAGATGCTGGCTAGACAACCCAGAGTGAGGTGAGAAGGAGAAGAGTATACAGGCCCAGGTCACCTATACCAAGTGGGTTGGCATGAGCTGGAGATAGTAGAGTACCATATAGAGTGGACAGGAGAGCTCCTGCAGCAGATTGTTGAGCTGTGCAGGCCACGCCTCACACACACGAACCAACAGAGGGGAACCCATCCCAGTGGAACCGGGCGTATG
>NW_025054987.1:0-8328 GCF_019279795.1 Protopterus annectens
ATATACATATTAATGAGAGTGCCCCGGAATCACAGACACGGGGGTGGTTTGGGGGGAGCCCAGGTAGGATCGCTGGGGGTGTCTAAGCCGGCAGGAGGAGAGCAACCTAATGTGCTGGAAAGGGCCCCCACAATAGTAATGGCAGCAGCCAGGTCCGTGCAGAATGAAACGCCGTACAACATAGTCCCGTTCCAAATTACGGAGAAGCAAATAGAAGCCACCAAGGCATAAGTGTACCCGTTCAAGGAGCAAAGGATACGCATAAGACCGCCTCCGTCCGCACTGCACTGTCAGTGTTTACACTCAGACAAGGTGTACACCCGCATGTCAGCGCGCCGCACCGACATAGGAGCAGCGACTAAGGTCACCACCTGTCCCACTTTGTTTGGGGCAGTCTCTCCATGGACAGTTGTGTCCCGAAAAAACGTATTAGAAATGGCTGATGTGCTACGAGTGTAGGACACAATGATATCCCGTATGTAATGTAATGGTAGCATGAATTGTTTATTTCTGTAACAGAAATACTGAAATGACACAATAAACAGAATAAGCAAGGAAATTGCCACAATAATAAGCAAATTATTTAGGCAAACAAGTGAATTTCTATGCTATATAGTGACCGTTTGTATGTGTCGGCCTGTAAAGGCAGATGTGAGTCGGAAATATCCCAGATCGGAAAATGGAAAAGGTGGAAACCCCAGCAGCGACATGGGCATGGTCACCAGGGTTACCTGCTGTCCCAAAGTGCCATGGACAGTCCCTGATTGGACAGTCGTGTCCCTGCAACAATCGTAAAATGGAAAATGACCTGCGATCCCCTGCCGCAAATTCCGCAATATACATGTAAATAGTAGCATAAAACATATACATTACGGTATGGAACACAGACATGGCATAAGAAAATAAATAAGGAACCCAAACGCTAACAGAATAGGCTCATAGTATGGCAAACAAGTGAAGTTCTGTCTACTGCACTAGCCCTGGGTATGTGTAGTCCTGCAAATTTCGAAGTGTCCACATAACATGCCCCACTATGGGCATTGGAAAAGGTGCCAACCATAATGGTCACAAGCAGTAGTGACAGTACATAGCCGGTAGCTGTGCCGACATAACAACAGTAAGGAAGCAAGATACCCCAAACACAGGCAAACATGTGCATAGCAACATATCCCAGACCCAGCAACATCTCTGTTGCATACACTGGATGGTGTATGATGAAGTGTAATATCCAGAAGCAGAACCCATGCATTCGGATGTACTACACAATAGCCTCATTGTACATGTCAGTCACACCCATGTATACCCCAGCACCCAAACCTGCTAGCATCCGTGTGCAGCTATACAACCACACACAATGTGCATACCTGAACTGTGGTAAGATGTTTGTGTTAGGCAATGCCAGCGGCAAATCTACCCACATGTCAGCAACCCACCGGGTACAGATATGTAAATGGCTGCATGTGAATGTGTCAGCAGAATGTGTACATCCGGCATGTAGTATGTACCCGTCAAACCATCTAGGTTTGCATACGACACGGTGCACATAAGTGTACACATGTGGACAAGTCGGTGTTGGACCACCGCAGGATTATCATTGCAGTGAAGTCGATCACATATAGCGGAACAGGTGCCTAACACACAGGACATCCTAACAGGGTGCTACAGGCAAAGAAGGGAAACTGGGACATCACATGTGGAGATTAGCGGGCTGGACGGACAAATACACGATCAAGGTAAAGGATGGAACAACATGCATATGGCTGGATGGATGTTGTTTGTAAAATATATAGAAACACATATGAAGTTCCAGTTTACACTCGAAATACTATATAATGTATTGAATTGTACCGTACAATATGGCAGCAGAACTAAGCCTGCATGTAATTGGTGAAGCTAAGCTGTACTGTGATGGAATTCTGAACCTGGCAGTAAGCAGGACAGCAGGCTCATGTCTGTCATCATTAATTATGTGCTGGGTTACAGAACAATAAATGTATGTACATGCATAACAGCACTCCTTCCCCAGAGGAGGATGGCCTTGTGAGCTCAATGGAAGATAGCAGTACAACTCCCTACCAGACAGACAAAGCAACGTATCAAGAAATTAACTGTCCACTGTATCGTAACAGTCTAGGGTCCTTGAAACAGCTACAATCACAAAAGGATACTGTAATGTACAAGGTGCCTTGCAAGGCTGTGTTATTCCCATGAGAAAACAATTTAAGTTCCCATGATGTACACAGTCTGGGGTTGTTGTTCCGATAATAAAGTGGCAATACCTCCCAATCGTGACCTCTGGGTATGGTATGAAAGTGGTTGTTAACCTGCAACATTGGATGTATAGCATTGGTTTCTGGTTTGAAGACATGGTTCCTGTAGCACAACACAGTATGGGTAGTCAAGCACACATCACCCATTGCTGAACACACAGCATCAGTGAAACCCACTGCTCACAAGGACACAGTCCGACAAGCTCTACACTTTACATATGCACAGTGGTGTCCAGTGTAGGCCCCAAAAAATTGTGGAAAGAACCAAATTATGTCTTATTTCAATGCGTACCTGAAATCAGTGTCGTCACAGGTACACATATGCACCGCAAGAGTGTTTAATGTTGCTGATAGCTATGCATGTAATGCAGCACAGATGCACAGCAATACCCAGGGTACCGGGTCCATAGAACTGCCCCACATCACAGCCCCGCACATGACGGATGTGTAATGGGTACTGTCAATTGTTGCAGTCAAGGGATTCTGGGTATGTAGACTCTGTGCTCGGTGTTGTTTCGCAGGCAATCCTTTCTCCCCCTGGGAGGGATGTGATATCACCCCCCTTACTTTCCGCAAATAATGCAAACCATACCCCGGGGAATGCTAAATGTAGGTGTGTAATGTGTACAGCCCTATACTACTGTCCAGTAGGAGATTGTCATGGATGGACCCCTGTATGGCCAGAGTGGCACCCACAACTGAAAACCCCGGGGTAAATGACATAGCAGCGGGAAGGCATAACACAGGAAATACACATAGGGACTACAGTTGACATTCCACATACAAAGCAGGACCGTCGTGCCAACACCGGCGTAAAAGCACTCAGTCTGCCAGCAACAGACTGAGGAGCACCCTACCGTACAGCGGAACAGATGTGCGACCTGTGGAACACATACTAATGGCACACACAAAAGCGCAGTAGGATGTGTAAACTATGGCATTCCCACCTAGAAGACAACATGGTTAAATGAATGCATAGGTAAGCAACATGTTCGGTGGTGTTATATTGGAAATATAGTGACGGATATGTCCCATTGGGATGTCTGAGGTTTATATGAAGCAGTTGGTAACCAGCATCTTTGGATGTATGTCATTTGTTCACAGTACTAACTCAGCTGGTTATGTAGCACCATGTGGAATGGGTAGTCAAACAGACATCCGCGATTGGGAACATACACCAGCAGTGAAAAGCACTGGGCAGGTGGACACAGTCCAGCAACATCTAACTTGACATATGCACATGGTGTCCATTGTAGGACCCAAAATTCTGTTCAGAGAATGCCTGCTAGCTTCCTGCATTACTCATGTGACCTCATTGTCGTCACCACGTCACAGGTACACATAGGCAAAGCGTGTTCAATGTTGATGATAGCTGTCCATGAACTGCAGCACACATGCCCAGAAATACCCAGGGTTTCCGGTCCTTTCAACAGACTCCACATCACACTGCAGCACAGATGATGGATGTGTAATGGGTACTGTCCACTGTTGCAGTCAAGGGAGTCTGGGTATGTAGAATCTGGCCTCGGTGTTGTTTCAGGCAATCCTTTGTCCCGCCCGTGGGAGGGATGTGTGTAGTCACTGCCACTCTCCGCTAATAATGAAACACCATACTCCGGGAATGCTAAATGCAGGTGTGAAATGTGTACAGCCCTATACCAGTGTAAGTAGGCAATTGTCATGGATGGACAAGCGTATGACTAAGATGGCACACATAAATGCAAACCCGGTGGAATTACACTGCTGTAGTAAGGCATTACACAAGTCATACACATAGGGACTACAGTTGACATTCCCCATACAAGAAACACAGACAACCAGCCGATGAAGTCCAAAGCAAAGGCGAGGTACTGTAGGGACCGTCAGTGACCAACCAGAGCACACCAAGAATTAAAGGCAGTCACCATAGTCTATTGGAGCCCACTTCGTCTGCTTCATAAGCAGACTTATTCAGACTACATACAATGCAGTCCAACCTACTACATTTACAAGCATTAATTGGTTGGTACATTAGATGTGCTAGGTACTAATTACATGCCTTAAAGGCAGACAAGCGAACAAACCTTACTTGGGTTAAAATCCCACACAGTGAGGACATCAGACATTGCTTGAAGGTACAGTCTTCATCGGAAAATGGAAATATATGTACATATATGAAACATGAACCAACATAAAATGTTTTCCAAATGTCTGACTGTGTAAGCTACATATATATGTCCTGAGGATTGTGCCAATATATTAACAGAACTGCAGACACCTAGTAATATGAATGAACCATAATATATACACATAAACCGTATGATTATGACTACTGTAAAATAGACCAACGAAATGTAAAGATTCACAATGTGCTAATGTAACATTCATTTAGAAGGTTACTTAAATAAATCAATCCAGACATCCATGTGTAAATAATAACAGAAGGCCAGCGAGGTGCTTGCCCTCACATGTACTGGGATGTCGTTCCACAGCATAGTGAGTGTCTGGGTGATGAATCCGTCCCAACAACACCTTCGATTATTGACAGTGTCAAGGCGTACGTCAGCTGCCCTTGTGGTTCTGAGGATCTACCTTATTTACGTGAAGCATAGTCATCAGATCTGGGTTCGACCAGCGTGCATGCCAGGACGGGTCACCTCTGGGCAAGTGGTATGCAACTGTATACAGCTGGAATTCTTTCAGTCGGTCAGTATAACACATAACCCCAGACCCTCGTCCGTTTTTCGAAGAACTGTTGGTGCCTTTCCAGCTGCTGCAGGTGTTGGGTCAGATACATTCTGAACGGGCATTGTACCCAATCATAGGTCTATTGAGTGATGAGTACAAGGGACAATGACCTCCCCTGATCTAGATGTGAATCCCTTCATGATGATGTGGGCAATGTGGAAGGTCTACCTAACTATGTTAGCAACATGTGTGTCTAACGACGGTTAACAACAACACGTGTCCCCAGATCACTGGTAACCCCTCCGTGCTCAGTGGACTGCCACCTATATGGTATCTCGGTAACCTGTTCATCCGAAGGGTATGCCTATGCATTTCCTGGCATTTAGCTGTAGGACATGTCTCTGGTACCACTTATCCACATCTGTGAGGCACTCCTGAAGGATATCTGTGTCAGATGTGTGTCTGACTTTGGCATCCGGTTTGCAGTCGTATGCAAACATTGTCACCCATAACCCCCCTGTGTATGCTGGAAATAGTGGACCCAGGACTGAGCCCCATGGGACACCACCTGTGACTGGCTGTGAGTATGACATGGGGCCAGCAACTATGGCCATGTGTGTTCTGTGACTTAGCCCGTTTGCAACCCATATGGCGATGTATGGATTTACATTCAAGATGACGGGTTTATCAAGTATACCCGAGGGGGGTATTGTGTCGAAGGCCTCTGCCGGGTTGAGGTAGGCTGTATGGACTGCTTTACCCTCAGCAATGGCCTTGGTGACAGATTCTACAAAGTGACACACGTGTAAAGGGCATGATCTGACTATGACCATGCTAAACTGGGTTGTATCCAAAGTATCGGGTCCCCTATGTCTTTATCTATGTGTCCCATTATGATCCATCTCCATGGCTTTGCAGATAAGGCTTGTCAAACTAATGGTATGGTAATAACCAGGGTCAGTGGAGGCACCATCTATGTGGAGTGTGACTACAGTCGCTCTGTTCTACTACTCAGCGTATCCTGAGGTGAGGCTAGGATTACACAGCTGTCCAGTGTGGGTTAAATTCCCCATAGAGTTCCTGGAGTGCACAGCTGGGACACCATGTGGACCCATGGATGCTGTGTTGACTGCCTTGGGGCTGGATGTGGGTAATGCTGGACATACCCACGGCAGCGTCACGTTCAGTCCGATGCCCAAGGGACCACACATAGCTGGCCTTAGGCATAGGCCAAGTAGGTAGCCGTCTAGGGTGTTGCTCTACTGGGCACCTTTCCAGACTCTATTTGGTGTAGGTAGACCAGGAGGGGGGGTGATCGGTGGCAACTTCTGCCTAGGTCACCACTTACCCTAAGGCCACTCTTCCCGTGGGTAATACAGCAGTACCCACACCCAGACGCGGTCATCACTAGGGTCATTGCTAGTATGGCACATCATCTACGTAGGAAGGAAACCATATATCCCCAGACATAATGGCACAGCATAATGCCTGTTCGCCGCCAAAGGCAGACAAACGTCACCAGCTCGGTGCGGACGTTGCGAGATGTCCGTTAACAATGCCGACAATGTGGCTTTGTGAACCAAACTCCACAGAGACATTCAATAATAGACAACGACGGACAACCCGATGTCCTCGTGTCTGCGCTGTTCCACCTGCTACGCCCTGTTAAATTTTGTAGCACAGCGGAACGGCCAAACAAAGCACGGACATGTCTGTGGCTCAGTGAAACTCGTCATGCAATGTTAAACCCTTGTAATATTGCGACAGGCCATACATACGGAGGGTTAGTTAAGGGAGTAGGTTAGTTCGATCAGACCCTGTTCAATTAGTATAACGAGATCTACAACGGATACACCCGACAATGGGCGCACACGGTCAAGACTAATTGGGTGGGGCGCCGTGACATGGCACCATGGACACGGACAAAACGTGCATGTGACTCATCTAACATTACAGGGTCAGGGTGGTCCTACAGTGGCCAAGACCAAACCCAAGCACCATAGCAACACCCTGACAATCGAGGCCTGTATGCATATGGGATATAAGCAGCTGTCATCTGAACAGCCCTGTGGTGACGACATATGCATCCTGGGCCATGAGCGAGGGAATTGGGAATGTGCAAAATGCAGTGCCGCACCTTTGCCAGCAGGGGAATGGAGGCCGGTGGCGTGGGTGTGTGCGGGGTGATATGTAAATGTACATAGGTACCAAGGGTATGCATATTAATGACAACGAACAGCTAACGTGCACTGGTCACAGTAGAGTCAAACGTGACTGCAGTCACGCTTTGGGAAATTTTGACTATAGAACATATAGATGTGCGACATAAAGCGCCCATGCTGCAAAGACTGTTACATATATAAAGCTGTAAGTGCTTTCTGCACAGCCGTCAACCAGATCAGACATATGTTACCGAATAGTCACAAGTAACGCAAAAACGTAACCACACAGACACTGTAAACATATATAAACGGACTACGGATATGCTAAAGCGCTGCGCGTAACCAATCCCGGGCATGCGGTGGGGTGCGTGTGTGATCCAGTGGAACCAGGGGAAAGGGTTTCGGATGTCTCCTCCACGTTACATTCATAATTGTCAAATATATGCTTAAATAGTACTTATTGATTCCATGCTTTGTTATCGTAATGCTACTATTATACACATCGATATACAATAACCTGATCAACACACTACATTCTAAGGTGCACTCTCACCAATTATCAACTATGTGTCCGGATACTGATTGTATTTACCAATATTGTAGATATATTAACACATTGTTGCCGTATTATTGTTTCCATGAAGTAAGGCATGCAACACTGATATGTATATGTCGTTATAATCAAGACTTGGAGCACTGTCCATCTAACTACGAGCAGGTTTATTGATTATTTCTTTAAACCGACTCTGAAGGAAGTGTATTAGGGACGGCTATGTCATGAAATCCATTACTCGACGGTGCCCCATGTTAGTAGTTGAGAGAGCTCACTATCCTTTCACTGTGGAGTCTAGCGTACTTGACAGTGCCTGTTTTTGCCGATATATGTTCCATAATGTCGTTTATGAAGATGGGCAGGACGGGTTTGCTGTATTTACGCATACTGGCACGTGGATATAGATAGGCCATGTCATACAACGATGGGTAGACAACCAGACAACCACGACTGGGGAACAAACAGCGGCAGTCAATACCACTGGCCAGATGGGGAGAGTCAAACACGTTCTACACTTTACAAATGGACATCGCTCTCCATTGCAGGACTCCAAAAATTCTGGCTGTTTTGCCGTTGCAAGATCAGCCAATCCAGTACAAAACCCTGACTACGGGACAGCGACATATGCCCCCCACGTGTTTAAGGTTGATGATACCTGCCCATGACATGCAGGACA
>NW_025054988.1:0-8419 GCF_019279795.1 Protopterus annectens
TTGAGGAGTGGGAATCCTGGGGCATGGTGGGGAATCAGTAGCAAGCTATAATTCAGATTGCGATCTTGCCCAGAGTTAGTTGCACTTGGATAATCTTGGATGCATTATGCTGAGAAACTAGTCTGGAGGCATGGATATCCTTAATGAATATGGACACGCCTCTGCCTTTAGTATTTCGGCCCAGGTTAGGTGGCTGAAAGGTGTGGTATGAATTATAGCCTGGTAATGCAGGGGTGCTCTCTGGAGTCTTGAACCAGGTCTGTGTCACTGCACAGATGTCGATGTTCTCCATTTTAAGGAGTGCCTTCAGTGAGTGCATTTTGAGGTTTAGACTTCTAGCATTGAGTAGCATTACCCTCAGATTTTGCTTTCTTGTACCTGTTATGGTGGCGCATTTCTCATTTGAGCCTTGCCTAAAAAGGCACTATAGGTGTGGTAAGAGCCTTAGCCAGTATCTGGAATCCCAAGAGCGACAGGTGCAGGCCATCTCTGGCAAAGCATTGTGGTCTGTCGATCATGTCATCCCAGGCAGACAGATACTAGATCCCCTTAGAATCACACCAGAAGCTTAGCCAGTTGTTGAAGTCAATCATTTTGTCCCTGTACTGTGGTATAATTCTGGGTGATGGCAGGATGCTACTCAGGGCTAGGGTGATACCTGCCTGGGCTACAAGATCGGAGAGCTCTTCCATGTCTCTTTTCATGTAGTTCAGGGAGGTACATCTCAGGTCATTCACACCAACATGGACAATGACAGTCATATTTGTACTTGTTGTGGAGTGAACTGAGTGCGTGCATTATGTGGCGGATCCTGGCACCTGACAGGCAGCTGACAGTAACTTTCTCCTTGTTTAGCCTGGTGAGTGGAACATCAGTGTGCCTGACTATAGAGTCACTTATGATTAGAGTGTTGGGTACGTTGTTATGCCTTATGGGCTGTGGTTGAGTGGCACATTGAGTTTGTGGGCTATGTGTCATTTGGGTTGTGTTGGGGGGTAGAGGTTGCTTGTGTTTCTGCTTTGGAGGTCTCTGTTGCTTGAGCAGGTTTTTATTGAGAGCCTCTGCAAATGTAGTTGTGTGTTTTGTGTTTCTATGTATGTGCTTTGGTGGTGTAGGTTTTGAGGGACTATGTGATGAGAGTGGTGTGGTGCAAGTGTTTACCTTCTCCTCTTGACTGTCTAGTCCAGTCTTGGGTGAAGAGAGCTTTGCTTCCAGTTTGGGTATATAAGTGCATCTCTCACAGGTTGTAGTGTTGGGTGGTAGGAGGAGAGGGTTGCCTGGGTACATGAGGCAATTGCTGCATTGCCCCAAGATGCCCAGATTCATCAGGTAGGCAGGAGAAAACACCAGGAGCTGACCCTTAGACATGTCTGGATAAGTGCTTATTTATTAAGTACTAAAACTGCTTTTCTCTAGACAAGTGAGGAAAGTTGAGTGCTGTAGTAATTTCTAGCTTATTTAGTGCTTACACTAAAATCTTCCTTATAAGGTATTCTTACTGGTGCTATTAACTCAAAAATAATTGCCAAATTTAGGAGGGATGGAACAAAAAGGTTGAGAAGAAATTAGATGTGTTACTCCAAATTCAGGAGAGCCATGAGGTGCTTGTGTGCATATGTATTGGTTTATGACTGAAAACTGATTACTTTTTGGTTTCATTAAATAAAATGAATATGTATATATACATACATGAAATATTTAGTATCAAGACTTCAATAATGAGATGGAGGAGGATTACTTATGGTAATCAGTATCCTTACAGAACTCCAGCTGTAACCACCCCCCCCCTTCCCGGCTGCCTTTTTGTGTTGTAACTAGTGGTGATGCTAGATAAAACCTAAAATGATGTGTCAATAGCTTGTGTTTGTGTTGTACAGGGGACCAGTTTGCACACATTTAAAGATCATCACTTACAAATGTTCTTCTCTCTCATTTAATGAGATTGGTTACAAAGCTGAGGTCTATGCTTAGACAAATTTGGGAATGAATATGTTAGTAAATGACTTACTCCTAAACTGGCTGAAAAATGTATTATGTTCTACAGCTGACTTAAGTAATACGTTTTTATTATTTATTTATTTTTATTTTAAGTTAATCAGGCAGTACATAACATACACAGACTCCTATTAGTAGTTTAAGTACTACATTATTATTATTATTATTATTGTATGTTAATCAGGCAGTACATAATATACCCAGACTCCTATTAGTAGTTTTCCCTGCTGGTAGATAAAACAAGATCAGAAAAATGAAACTCTGATTTCATCCAGAAAAGACGGAAAGAAAAGAATATTTACTTTTCTTTAGGGAAGGACAAACAACCCATTTTTGAAAAAAAATGATTTGTTGTTTTTATTGGTTTAGCCCTGAATTTATCCAAACTGGTTATAAGGGTTGCAAGAGAAGTCCTGGGATTGATATGTAATGTCAACCTATTTCAGAAATATGGAATTCATTGGGTAATGTACTTGTCATGCTGTCTGGTATTGCTGATGTGATATACTAGTTTTATTTGGTGATCATAGAGTGCTCAGTCATTCATTGCATGGGAACCTTAGTGGACATGACCCCCTCAGGAATATGTAGGACACTTAGTAGAGACAGGTCTTCAGTATATCAGAGTAGCTAGGTAACTGAGACCTGAGATCCTTTTCTTGAGGAAGCAATGAAGTATTTTGAGTCACTTTCAGCACTTTGTGAGGTATGTGTGTGTGCCAATGGGGGCATTGTTTTCAATGATGGGCCTAATAAAGAATAAATACAGTAAGGGCAAACGTCTTTGTAACTTGAGGAGATACCACAAAAGATAAGCTGCGTAAGGTAGAAGGATTTTACAACCACAGAGGTCATGGTGGTTAAAGGAGTATCTGTCAGCAATATAGAGACCCAAGTACCTGGTGACTGTGCTAGAGTGAGATATCTATAAGGTAAGTGGTACATATACAAGCTGTACATATACAAGCTTTACCAATGTAAACTATGCTGCATTTCAAGGCACTGAAGTTAACCCATGATTAACACACCAAGCATTTGTTTGGTGTTGTCCATGCTGGAGATTTTGAATATCTGAATAGGATTTGATAACTACACTCATTTCACAGCCATCATCATCAGACTTCATGCCAGGGAAGTATTATATATATATATATATATATATATATATATATATATATATATATATATATATATATGTGTGTGTGTGTGTGTGTGTGTGTGTGTGTGTGTGTGTGTGTGTGTGTGTGTGTGTGTGTGTGTGTGTGCGCTTGTGTGCATGTATGTGTGTGCCTATCTATCTATCTACATATATATCTATCTATATATATATATATATATATATATATATATATATATATATATAGCTTTAGACAGACGCAAAAAAACACCAAAGAGGTTGTTATCTGCTTTTACTGTATTTGTGCTTTTTCCTACTTTATTACTTTATTTTGCTTTTGCTGCCTGTTCTTACAAGTACTTAATTGAATGTATTCTGCTGAATTTATTACTGCTTGTTAGTAGCCTGTTTAAATTGTAACTGTTATTCTAAGCCTTTGGTTTAAGCACTTGGGCTTCAAACCAGTTGTTTTTCATTAAGAAGGTTTGTGGCCTGCACTGTTGTGGCAGGACAGGTATCTTACATCCTTCTAAGTTGCGAGTTGCGGATTGAAGGCTTACTGTCTGTTATTTTAAAAGTGTATCAGTTTTGGTTTAAGCACTTGGGCTTCGGGCCAGTTATTTTACATTAAGAAGGTGTGGTCTGCACTCTTATGGGAGGAGAGGATAGATTTTGCCCTTCTGAGCTGGGAATTTCTGGTTAAAGGCTTATTGTGCCTGTTTATTTGAAATGTTTCTTTATGAAATTTGTACGTCCTGTTTGCTGTAGCATAGACTAGATTCAGACCTGCTGAATCTAGCTTTGTTTGTATAACTTGAGAACTAATCCAGGCCATCTTTTTTTGGAGAAGATTCCCTTGCACCCTAGTGGCAGGAGTGTGCAGTTAGAACTTGTCTGATCAAAGACTGCTGGAACGGGGCTCAGTTTTTAGCTTTTTATTGGTTAATTGGTTAATTTGTTTAAATCAGTTTGCTCATTTGCTACTGTTATATTAAAAAAAAATACACTTTATGCATTGCCGCTTAGCTAGGGTTAAACTATTCCCAGTGCCATGAAGTCTGCTCTTCAAATTTTTCCTTAGAACAAGCCAGTTTTTCAGTTTTAGCACTCAAATCTGTTTACATGAGCTCAGCACTTGTTCAGAACTCATTGTAAGCACTAAATAAGCTAGAAATTACTACAGCACTCAACTTTCCTCACTTGTCTAGAGAAAAGCAGTTTTAGTACTTAATAAATAAGCACTTATCCAGACATGTCTAAGGGTCAGCTCCTGGTGTTTTCTCCTGCCTACCTGATGAATCTGGGCATCTTGGGGCAATGCAGCAATTGCCTCATGTACACAGGCAACCCTCTCCTCCTACCACCCAACACTACAACCTGTGAGAGATGCACTTATATACCCAAACTGGAAGCAAAGCTCTCTTCACCCAAGACTGGACTAGACAGTCAAGAGGAGAAGGTAAACACTTGCACCACACCACTCTCATCACATAGTCACTCAAAACCTACACCACCTAAGCACATACATAGAAACACAAAACACACAACTACATTTGCAGAGGCTCTCAATAAAAACCTGCTCAAGCAACAGAGACCTCCAAAGCAGAAACACAAGCAACCTCTACCCCCCAACACAACCCAAATGACACATAGCCCACAAACTCAGTGTGCCACTCAACCACAGCCCATAAGGCATAACAACGTACCCAACACTCTAATCATAAGTGACTCTATAGTCAGGCACACTGATGTTCCACTCACCGGGCTAAACAAGGAGAAAGTTACTGTCAGCTGCCTGTCAGGTGCCAGGATCCGCCACATAACGCATGCACTCAGTTCACTCCACAACAAGTACAAATATGACTGTCATTGTCCATGTTGGTGTGAATGACCTGAGATGTACCTCCCTGAACTACATGAAAAGAGACATGGAGGAGCTCTCCGATCTTGTAGCCCAGGCAGGTATCACCCTAGCCCTGAGTAGCATCCTGCCATCACCCAGAATTATACCACAGTACAGGGACAACATGATTGACTTCAACAACTGGCTAAACTTCTGGTGTCATTCTAAGGGGATCTAGTATCTGTCTGCCTGGGATGACATGATCGACAGACCACAATGCTTTGCCAGAGATGGCCTGCACCTGTCGCCCTTGGGATTCTGGATACTGGCTAAGGCTCTTGCCACCCCTATAGTACCTGTTTAGCCAAGGTTCAAATGACAAATTCGCCACCATAACAGGTACAAGAAAGCAAAATCTGAGGGTAATGCTACTCAATGCTAGAAGTCTAAACCTCAAAATGCACTCACTGAAGGCACTCCTTAAAATGGAGAACATCGACATCTGTGCAGTGACACAGACCTGGTTCAAGACTCCAGAGAGCACCCCTGCATTACCAGGCTATAATTCATACCACACCTTTCAGCCACCTAACCTGGGCCGAAATACTAAAGGCAGAGGCGTGTCCATATTCATTAAGGATATCCACGCCTCCAGGCTAGTTTCTCAGCATAATGCATCCAAGATTATCCAAGTGCAACTAACTCTGGGCAAGATCGCAATCTGAATTATAGCTTGCTACTGATTCCCCACCATGCCCCAGGATTCCCACTCCTCAATTCTTAATACACTGGAAAATATTAGGGTACAACACAACACCCTAATAATGGATGATTTCAACTACCCCACCATTAACTGGGAAAACGACTCATGTACCAACCCTTTTGCTCAACGTTTTCTGAAATTCATAAATTCCAGTGCCTTGGATCAAATTATCCACACCCCCACCAGGGGCAGCAATATCCTATTACCATCATTACCAACATGGGCGACCAGTGTTCCACATCAGAGGTCAATTTCTCGGTCAGATCCGACCACAAGCTAATCACCCTAGACATCCACATCCCACCCCCAATTAGGGAAACCGCTGTAAAAAATTTCTCCAAAGCCAACTTCATGCTTCTTAAGATAGAACTGGCAAACTTCAAGACACCCACGCAGATGGACAATAGAGGTACGACTGTTGAATCCTACACAAATGCACTTTATAAGCACTTACATGAGTGCATGGATCGTGCTATCCCTAACAAAACCAAGATGTTATCCTCCAAAAAAGGAAGCCAATCTGGTGGTCACCTGCCATAAACAAACTCTACAACAGAAGAAAGAAACTGTTGCAAAAAAGAGTAAGATCCCATGATTGGAGGAACTCCCTGGTCAGCCTCAGTAAGAAGATGAGATCCCTCATAAAATCCTCCAAAGCTAGTTACAAAAACAAAATCCCCACTGATTCTAAAGACAACCACAAAGCATTCTATAGCTATGTCAAGAATCTCAATGGCAACACTCAGATCTGCTCTGAGTTACAGCACAATGGCACTAAATATACAGAACCAACTGATATTGCCAACATCCTTGCAGATAGATTCAGTGTTAACTTTACCCTCCTCTCATCCCTTAAAGGGCCCATCTCTATACCGGAAGAATACAAAGTTCCTGTAATCACAGCTGCACATGTAAAAATCACACTCTCAAAAGCAAAGAACACAGCATCCATTGGAGCTGACAACATCCCAGGCTGCATTCTACATGATCTACAGAATGAACTGGCACCCCACCTAAGTACCATGTTCAGTCATAGCCTCACCTCAGGCTTTGTGCCCACAGAATGGTGCACAGTGGTGGTTATCCCACTCCAGAAAGGGGAACCCACCATGGACCCTGGGAACTACCACCCCATTGGCCTGATGATCCTTGTCTGCACGGCCATGGAATGTATCATCATGGAACTTATAAACAAAGACATTGCTAATCTCCAAACTCTGGACCCTACCCAGTTTGGGTTTGTAAAAGGCAGATCATGTCTCATAAACCTGATAGACTTCTTTGAAGCAGTCACCAAAGCCATAGATGAGGGTAAGGTGGTTCACACAGCCTATCTTGATCTTGCCAAGGCTTTCGACACCATCCCCACGCTGGAATTATAGATAAACTCACTAAACTAGGTATAGATCCCTATGTCACAAGATTGGTTGCCAACTGGGTCACTGACAGAACCCACACTGTGAAAGTAGCAGACTCCAAATCCGACTTCAGACCAGTGACAAGTAGAGTACCACAGGGTTCAGTCCTGGGTACTCTCCTGTTTGGTATCTACTTCTCTGAAGTACAGGCTAACACAGAAGGTCTTTGGCTAATGAAGTTCGCAGATGACTGCAAACTAGGAGCCATAATTGAAACTCTTAATGATGTGGACATCCTACAAAAGAGCCTCACTGAGAGAGATGCATGGTGTCAAAGCCATGGCCTCAAGCTCATTGCCAAAATGTGCATTTTCATCCCCTTTGGTAAAAACTCTGCACCCATGGACTACCACATTGGTGGTAGTCTACTTAACACCAAAAGTATGATAGACCTTGGGACACAGGTGGATAGTATTCTCTCCTTTGATAATCACATCACCACAGTAGTCAGCAAATCCTTCTACATGGCACACTTCATTACAAAAGGTTTCTCATCCAGGAAAAAAGAGGTTATTGTTACATTCTACTCATCACTTATTATACCCATTATAGAGTACAATGTCCCTTTTGGTATGTATCTCACAAGACATCTACAACAACTGGAATGGCCACAGAAATACCTCACAAAGAGGATTACCGGCCTCAAACAGATGCCCTACGCAGACCATCTAAAACAACTACAGCTTTACTATGTTGCATATCGCCTACTCAAAGGCAATCTTTGCCTAACGTACAAAGCTATGTCAAACCCAGAGCTGTTGGACATGCTCCACTTAAAGAAATCCCAATCCCTCAACGTCCACACGCTCTAGGTTTAAACCTTGTGACTAATGGAACATAACAGCTGTTGGAGGATAGCTTCCCTGCCCCAGAGACTTCCATACTCTGGAAACAAACTCACCTATCTATACTCAAACAAAACTCCTCCCCATTGGCACTCTTCAACAAAAATCTTGATGATTGGATGGGAAACTAGGAAATTCAACCCTGGGGATCACTTCTGTGGTTCTGTGACAGGGAGCACAGGAAAAATGATTTTCTTGGGTGGCAAAAGCCAGGGTACCTTTTTGGCTAGGCTTATATAGGCCCTAGGGCCAATAGCCTTGTACCAACCTTTGAACCTACCTATGAACACATACACACACACATGTACACACACACACACACACACGTGAGGTGCTCACATGTAACTTACCCAAACCTCAAATGCCTTTAAAATGAAGCCCACAGAAACACTGCATGCACAAAAAAAAAAACAAGAAAAAACCCCTCCCAACCCCACC
>NW_025054989.1:0-8517 GCF_019279795.1 Protopterus annectens
GGGGGAAAAAGGCAAAAAAAATAAAAGAACCCCCTAAATTTTAAAGGGAAAAAAAAAAAAGGAAAAAAAAAAAGGCCAAAAAGGAAGGGGCCCAATTTTTGGGGGGGCCCGTTACCCCGGGTGGGGAAAAAAAAAACGGGGTTCTAAAAGGGGGAAGGGAGGCAGTCATGGTTCGAGCCCCACAACATCAATTTTATTTTTAGTGAAATAAGCACAAAAACCCTGACATATATGTACATATATAAATTATATTTTTGTAAAATGTAATGAAATGGGCATGTATTTTAAAAAGGCAGATGTGCCTATAGCTGAGCTACAGTCTAACAAGTTGAGGATATCTGCTTGTAGGTAAACAGTGTTTAACAGGTGTAAAATGAGTGCCCGTAGGTGAGCAGTGTTACAACAGATGTAAAATGAGTGCCCGTAGGTGAGCAGTGGTTTAACGGGTTTAAAATGAGTGCCGGGTTGAGCAGCTTTTTAAACCCGCTGAAACTGTGTGCCTGTAGCTGAGTTGAGTGTAATATGCATGCTGACAGCCAAACCACCATAAACCAGCGTGATCCGTTTGGCGGCGGCCAACAAGCTAACTGGAAAGCGTTGAGCAAGCTGTATCAAAACTGCCTTTACACAGACACACCTCCTAGCCTGTGTAGACAGTCATAAAATATAAAAAGCAATGGCCAGGTTCGAACCCAGGATACCATGCACCATAGTCAAAGTACTGAACCACTAAGCCATGACAGTTGCACTTAGAAATGCAGTAATAGCATATATATAGGAATGAATAGAAAGAGGAGCATGACAAAGCAGGTTTTGTGAAGGTGATAATTCCAAAATGGCCAATCACAGATAAGTGTGGGAAAAAGGGCCCCCGGGGGAAAAACAATAACCAAAAAACCTGCAGCCCGGATGCAGGTGTAGGAGAGGGTAGTTGCTTCGAGCACAGAGGTGGGGCATTGAGGAGTCCAAATATATGGTTTGGCCCCTCGTCCATAATCATGAGGCCCAACTCATGCAGGGCCAGGTCCTGTGGGGAGCATATAGGGCTGAGGCGTGGGACCGGTTGGCACATGATCTCACCAGTGCCACAGGAATACCAAGGACTGGTGACAGGTCGTCACTACCATGCGGACCCGAAGAGATGGGAACAGGGCCCACTGAACCGTTGGGTCCAGGAGGCCCGCCAATGCCCAACGCCCCACTACTGAGTAAGTTACATGTAATTATTTATGTAAGAAATTAACCTAGCTGATATTATGGAGATGTGTATTCCAATATTACTTCATTTATATTACAGCTGCAGGTGTCCGTTTTGAACCGTGAGCCTATGGCGATAGGCTGGTGCAGTTCCACCAGGCAGGTCAGTAATTCTCTCCCCGTAACTGTAAAAAAAATATAAGTATGATAGTTAGCAAAAGAGTGCAGTGTAGTCACTAATTAATAAAATGTGCAAGTAACAGTGTAAGAGAGTTTGCAAGTATTGCTTGATTACAAAAGTGTGATGCAGCCTGTAATCCAAACATAAAAATGAAACAAGTCTGAAATAAAGATGTCCCACCTGTAATATAATAGTACATAACCTGCAGCAGGCTGAAAAGTACAGCTGCAGAAGCTGAGTAAAACACATGTGTGAAATATATCCCTGTTGAAATTCTGAAACATGACATAAGTGAGACTGTTGGAAAGGATTGTTATAACTAAAGGTAAAACATGTCAATAAAGCCTAGAATTAAGTGCCATCCTGAATTGAAAAAGTAAAACAAGTGAGAGAATGTGAGAAAGAGGTATGAATCCACCAATAAAGTAGTAATAACTTCTGAATAAAGTATACTGCAGTCAGTACAGAATGAAATGAATGTGACAGGCAGAACCAAACAGCAACATGTGTTGAAAAAAAGTACTGAAGCTGGAATGTGTGTCCCAAAATCTGGATATGTTGCTCTCAGTCTGCAATATGCAGATAGTATGGTTGTCTGAAATACCAAACATCCACAGTTGTCTATACCCTATATAAAGCAAATGTAGCAGGATGATGTAGCTGAACAGAGCCAGATATGAATGTGTATGAATAAATATGAAATGTATATTGATGTAGCAGTAACATTCCTATCACCAACCTGAAGTAGTTATCACATAGGAAACTGTAGGCAGACCTGTAGTGTGTATATATCTGCAGCTAGTAGAAATGTACAGCATATGTATAGGTATTTGAAGTTGTTAATTAAATATTTCTTCACCCTACCCTATAACCACAAATAATCCATTCCACGTGAAATGGGTATGTGCATTCACAATTAACACCCCTGGACATTTGTCCTGTTGGTTCATACATATTTGCATGTACGTTGATGCATCTGCCCTGTTCATACATCCAAACCTGATGGCCTGTTGCCATCAATCAACCCTGCATGTTGTTGGATTGTGTATTGCTGTTCAAATTATGCATGTGTTATGCTTGCTGTTCAATGGTTTAAATTTTTATGGGTGTTTGGTTAATGGGAATACTAATGCATGCTGTTACAACTAATTGTGAATGGTTTTTAAACTAAAAACTGTCATAACATAATGCAAAACATAGGATGACAGGGAAGGCGGGTTCCAGCGGACCCACCTCTCCCTCCTCAGCTGGAGAGTGCACCTGGCAGTAGTGCCCAGGCCGGACCCTCCTCCAGTGGCCCATTGCCACCTGCAGGTGGAAACGCTGCAGGGGATGGGGCTCGTCCCCCCTCTGCAAGCGTGGCCGGAGGAGAACATCCACTCACCCTCCATAGTGCCCGGACTGTGGTGCATAGACCCCACGCTGTGCTTGGGCCCCTATGCCAGCTTGAGGCACGGTGGCACAACTCAGGGTGTGCCTGCTCCCCCTACACAGCCCCAGCACAGCCCCATCCTGGGCAGTGAAGGCACAGTGGCAACTGCCCATGGGTGGGGATCTCAGTTCCACTGTTGCCATCTGTGGGCTCATGGGCTCGAGATATCCAAACATCCTTCCCCGTCAATTGTGTAACCCCCCACATGTGTCATACACCACCCCTGTATGCGTCTTGTTTGTCTTGTCTGTTAACCTCCCCTACCTACCTCCCCAGCTATACCGACTTCCTGTACCTGACATACCACTCTCACCTGAAAAAAAAAAAAAAAAGGGCACTCTGTACCCACAAAAAAATTACGCCCCATACATAGCTGCCCATTTTGCACACATGTCTGCTGGACATGTAAACTGGCAATTACAATTGGCTGTACAACAAATATTATTGTTGTCCTCACACCTCTCTCAGGGGTGGAAGGTTTCAAATTTCACACCAAATTACAAACATATGCACAGCTGTTGCTGATGAAGAAATGGGCAGCTATGGGCCTTTACTACATCCCTCCTGCAAAAGCCGAGCTTGTTTCCGCACTGTCCTACCCTCTTTGTGACCCCTTTTCACCACTTTCCTATCTCCCCATTTTCTTTTCTTTCAAAGAAAAAAATGGTGTAAAAGGGAAGCACTTTTAAGCAGTAGTAAGCGGGGGTGCTTTTGGGGTAAGCGTGCAGCTGACCTCCCGCAAACCAGCGCTAACCCTTACAACTGCTTAAAAGTGCCTTAGTCACTCTGAATGACAAGGCCTGTAGCTCAGCAGCAAAATAAAACACCTCCCTCAGTCTCGAACCCAGGAAACACTAGTCTGCATGACTTACCACTAAGCCATGACTGCTATACAAGAACATTGTGCTGAAAAAATATATCATAAAATAGTAGGAATTAATGTAAAGGGAATATAGCAAGTCTAGTACACAAAGCATGTCATGTATATTTACTGTCAAATCTAGTGGATTTGTAAAATAGTACTGTGTGCTGAGAAACAGTCATGCTAGTTGGTAGCTACTAGGTAATAATGTCACAGTAGCATCTGGCAAGCCACACACATACTCAGAGCAGGATAAACACTGCCATAGTTGAATAGTTAAAAGTTTAGACATAGCAACTGTGACTGAGTTACAGGGATGTCCCTGATGTGAAAACAAATGTCAACTGTGCCCCACTGCCCCCTCTTCAAATGTACTAACAGTAGGCAGAAAGGTGTAACTACACATGCAATGGTAACTATGAATGACTGAAGGTATGCACCACCTGCACGTCACAAATGGTGTACTAATACATATGCTTGAAATAACCCACAGTCACAACTGCAGAATATCAGAATATGTCATTTGGGGTAACCCACTGCTATGTACCATTC
This sequence comes from Protopterus annectens, assembly GCF_019279795.1. NCBI lineage: Eukaryota > Metazoa > Chordata > Ceratodontiformes > Protopteridae > Protopterus > Protopterus annectens. The sequence continues at coordinate 4,225 of NW_025054989.1, forward strand.
CATGAGGCTGATAAAAGATGCACCGGAGAGTATCTGAGGCTTTCTCAGCAGCATGATCAAATACCCCCGTAAGTGTCAAGGCCCACACCATGGCCAGACCATACTGCATGCAGTAATACCCTACCACAACAAACACATAGGGAAATTTCTGGCCAAACAGATTTAGCAAGCATTACAAGCTGTGAATGTAAATGGAAAATAGGAAAGCCATAGCAACACATTACAGGAAAGACACCTAGCAGGCATACAACGAGTGAATGTAAAGGCCAAATATTGAAGCCATAGCAACAGATTGCAAGAGCCACTGCTATATACCAGTTACACTACAATCCCCACAGGAAAGCACACACACCCATATACACAGTATTACTAGTCGAGGTGTCAGTTTACATACACACGGAGAACAGGACACTGGAGGAAGGAATACTCAGCTTACAGAACAACATGCATTGCAGTGTCTACAACACAGCCTGAAATATGAGAGATATACCAAACCTTACACTCACAGAACAGTGTCCACAGCAAACCAGCATGGTCCCCACCCTGATAATCTGAAAGGGCTAGCCTACCTAACAGCCTTTTATAGCACAGTCCTGTAATAACAGTGAGAACTGCAATCACTACACAACAGGCTGCATGCAATTAGTAAATGCTGGCTAACAATTAGTGCAGAGGCCATCACATGGACATGTGCAGATACCTAAAAAAGCATCCTGTACTCCCAGTCCACACATGCAATACTGTCATTGCACCCTGGAGGTAAGAGAGAGAGAGAAAAAAAAAAAAATAAAAAAAAAAAAGAAAGAAAGAAAGAAAGAAAGAAAGAAAGAAAGAAAGAAAGAAAGAAAAAAAAAACCTGAAACAACAAAAAAGAGGCTGACAGCAGGCCAAGCAACTGCAAGCCTACAAAACAGCTGCAACAAACACAGGTAATGTAAAGTACTACTATAATACTACATACTGTGAACCCTCCAATGTGTTATTGGTCTTTTTATGTATATAAAGATGTGCATAGGGCAGGGACATACTGAAACTGTCACTGAAGGCTCCACATACATATGTATGTGAAGCTATGTGCACATAGCAATGTAGGTTTAGTGCAATGTACAAGTAGGTTGTACAGTAATGGTGTTCAGCATGTTTCTTTTGTATACATATGTGGAACTAAAAGGATATATATATATATATATATATATATATATATATATATATATATATATATATATAACATGTGTATATATGTATATAGTATTTTTATATATATATATATATATATATATATATATATATATATATATTATGGTTTTGTGTATACATAGATAGAGAGGGATGTAGAAATACATAGACATATATAGTTACACAGTGTCATAGTTAAGTACTAGGCTAACTGGAGACAGTGGATAGAATAGAGTTATAAAATTGCGGGTCTGTATAGTAGTGACACAGTGAAGAACATAATAGCATTAGTTTACTGTGCCTCTGTCTAGTAGTGACACAGAGAAGACCCCTGCTGTAAACCTATGATCTCCCATCCACTTGTCAAGAATGCACATGAAGAGTGTCAGTGAGGGTCTCTGCCTAACATGAACTGGGATCCTGTTCCACAGTATGGGAAGCCTCTTAGTGATGGATCTGTCCCTACAGTATGTCCTATTCATATGGGGCTGAGGTTTAAATCCATAGCTGTCGGGGTTCTGATGGATTTGGATTGTATGAGGTGGAACATGTCCATCACTACCATATTGGACATGGCCTACTACATCAGGCACAGATCACCCTATTAGGCAGTATGCTATGGAATAGAGCATGAGTTACGTTAGTCTGGCAGCATATGACAGTTGTTGCAGACCCTTGATCCTCCTGGTGATGTACTCATGGGGTCCCCCTAGCTGTTGCAAGTGCCAGGTGAGGTACATACCAAATGGGGCATAGTACACAGTCATGGGCCCTTTTGATGTGGATGTGAATCCCTTCATGATAAGGTGGGCAAGGTAGGAAGTCCATCCAACCACTTCGGCAATGTGGGTGTCAAATGAGAGGTCAGCATTGCACAGTGTCACCAGGTCTCCGATTACTTTGTCTGTACTCAGTGGGTTATTGTCTATGTGATAATATGTAGGTACCTTGTCCGCCCAAAAAGGGTATGAGTATACATTACGTGGCATGCAGTGTCAGGCCATGACTCTGGCACCAGTTGTTGGTGTCCATGAGGCCTGTCAGTAGGATGTATGTGTCAGCGGTGTATCGCCTATGGTTCCTAGTATGCAGTCATCTTTGAACATTGTCAGCCACTACCCTCCCATGTCTGCTTCCACATCTGAGAATGATATGCCCAACATGAGTAGTCCCAGGACAGAGCTCTGTGGGACACCACGTGTGACTGGCTCTGAGTCTGACATGGCACCAGTGAGTTTTACTATAGGGTTTCTATCCGTTAGCTGGTTTGCAACCCATCATGTGACATATGGATTTACATTCAGCTGTTGATCATGTCTATGATGGCAGAGTGCGGTATTGTGTCGAATGCTGTAGGCAAGTCCAGGTAGGTTGTATGGACCACTGTGCCCTCAGCAATGGCTGTAGTGACTGATCTGAAAAGGTCAACCAGGTTCATAAGGCAGGATCAGCCCTCTACAAAGCCCAAAACCCGGGGGGGATCAAGTGTCTAAGTCCCCAATGTCTCTGTGTATGGGTACCATAATGATCCTTTCCATAGTGTTGCAGACCAGGCTGGTTAAGCTTATGGGGTGGTAGTTACCAGGGTCTGTAGAGGTGCCTCCTGTGTGGAGTGGGACTACTGTTGCTGTATGCCAGTGTCCAGGTACATATGCTGTAGTAAGGCTACGGCTGAATAGCATGTAATGTGCATGTGTAGCTCCTCTTGCAGTTCACGTAGCATGCAACCTGCAATACCGTTGGGTCCCATTGATGCTGTGTTTACAGCTCCACTGAGGGTGGTTCCCAGCTGGACATCTGAGATGACAGGGAGGTTACAGTCAGCTGGGATAAGTAATTCCACATGTGTGGGTGAGGGAGGGGAGAAACCTGCACTGAACCTGTCTGCCAGAATGTTGGCATTATCTGTGTGTTCAGTGTAGCCTATGTCACTGTGAACTAACTGTGAACACAACTGAGGGTTCCCACCCAGGTGTGTAACATAGCAGAGGAAGGCCTTGTGGTTATCTGTAGTGACCATAGCGATGTCCCTCTCATTGTTGGCCTTGCATGTTTGTATGACAAAACTTATCTTTCTACTACTGCTGATGAGAGATGCCTGGGTTTTATGGAAGTATGCTCTGCCATGCAGTAGCTACCTTCTGTTGTTATACAATTTGTTCAATGCTGGGGTCCACCAGACAGGACGCCTGCCCTTGGTGGAGAGGGTCATGGTATCATTTGTGATTGCATGATCCATGCATTCTTGGAGATGTCTGTAGAAGCATATGTGAAGGTGTCTGCATTGTGGGAAGTGGATTACACTGGCCCAGTGGGCATTAAGGATACCAACTCAGTTATAAGACGTGTAAAATCGGCATGTGAGAGGTTTCCCACTGTAGTCTTTTGTGTTGTGGGGGAGGTGGGATATGTATATCCAGAGGGATTGTTCTGTGGTCAGATGTGACTAGTGAGGGGTATACTTCCAGTGTGTAGCACATTGTCCCTATGTTTGTGATGATCAGGTCTAGTATATTATCTCCTGTTGTGGGAGAGGTGACTAGCTGTTCCATTGCATTTGACATAGTGAATCCCCGGGGAAACCCTTTTGGGGTAGGGTGTTTGGGGTAGAATAATGCAACCAGTATATGTTAGGGTAGTCGCAGTATCCCAATATGATGGTGTGTGGTGGGACATTCATATCCTCCAATGTCTACAGGAAAGCTGACTGTGGTCCCTGACATAGGGAGGGTGGTCTGTAACATGCTACCAGTTGTGTAGCAGGTTTGCGTATAGTTATCTGCACCTGGATGGTCTGTGATGCTTCATGTGTTGCCACTAACCTGGAGGTGTGTGTGTCCCCCATGAACATGGACACACCCTACCCTTTTGTTTTGTCCCGAGTCCTGGGGCCAAAATGCGTGATACGGGGTATAGCCTGGTACAGCTGCTGTGCTCTCATGAGCCTTGAACCAGGTTCTCACTTACTGCACAGACATCGAGATTGGTAGAATATGTGTACAGATATATGTAATACACACATACATATATAGATAAAATCTGTAGAGACTTATACACATACAGATAGATCTGACTGACAACAGATATGTCTGTAATGAACCCCATCTTACCCCCACT
>NW_025054990.1:0-2828 GCF_019279795.1 Protopterus annectens
TCAAAAAATTTTAATTTTTTAAAACCCTTTTTTAAAAAACGAAAAAATTTTTAAACATTTTTAAAAAATTTAAAAAAGGGAAAAAACCAAATGGGTTAAACCCAATTTTATGCCCCCCTAAAATTAAACAGGAAAAAATGGAAAAAAAACAGAATAAAAAAGGGAAACCCCCTTTAAAAATTCTAAAACAAATTTAACCAATAAATTTTAAACTTTTAAAAAAATTTAAAAAAAATTTAAAATTTTTTTTTTAAAAAAAAAAATTTTAAACTTTATTTAAAAAAAATTTTTTTTCCCTTTAATTAAAAAAATTTTACCCCAACCAATTTAAAAAAAAAAAACCCAAAAAAAGGGCCCCCCCGAATTACCAAATAAAAAATTCCCAAAACCTTTACAATTATAAAAAATAAATTAAAAAAATTCCCAAATCCTTAAACCCTTTAAAACTTTTAAAACTTTTTTTTTGGAAAAAAGGGTTTTAAAAATTTTTTTAAAACCCCCTTTTTTTAAACAAATTTTAAAACAAAATTTTAACAAAATTTTAAAAAACAAAAAAAAAAGGGAAAAAAGGGTTTTTTCCCAAAAAAATTCCCAAATTTAAAAACAAAAAATAATTTAAATTTAAAATTTTTTTTAAAAATTTTTAAAAAATTTTAAAATTTTACCCTTTTTTAAAAATTTAAAAGGGTTTTTAAAAAAGCAGAAATTTTTTAAAAATTTTTTTTGCCAAAGGGAATTTAAAGGGGTTTTTTCCCCCCAATTTAAAAAAAAATTTTAAAAAGTTTTCAAACGGGAAAAAAAAAAACCCCAAAATTTTTTAAAAAATAAAAAATAATTTAAATAAATTTTTAAAAAAAAAAGTTTAAAAATTTTTTTTCCCTTTTAAAAAAAAAATTTAAACTTTTTAAATTCAGCCAACACTAGTTTAGTTCAAGTTACTGAAGAGCAGAATAACTTCAGATAAAAATTCCTTCAACACTCCTTCATACACAGTTTAAATCAATTTAAATACTGTATTTTTTTAAAAAAAAAGTGCAGAAAAAGGTACTTAAATTCTCTTATACGTCCAGTTGAATATAACCAAGTTTTTAGCTGGCCAAGCTGAAGTTTTAAAGCAGGAATTATTTCACATGCACCAGTTTAAATATGCAAGGACAGGAAGTCAAAGAATGTGGCTACCCCCACACCTGTAATTACTAGCAAATAACAAAATTCAGCCAACACTAGCTTTAGTTCAAGTTACTGTTAGAATTACTTCAGATAAAAATTCCTTCAACACTCCTTCATACACAGTTTAAATCAATTTAAATACTGTATTTAAAAAAAAAGTGCAGAAAAAGGTACTTAAATTCTCTTATACGTCCAGTTGAATATAACCAAGTTTTTAGCTTTTAAAGCTGAAGTTTTAAAGCAGGAATTATTTCACATGCACCAGTTTAAATATGCAAGGACAGGAAGTCAAAGAATGTGGCTACCCCCACACCTGTAATTACTAGCAAATAACAAAATTCAGCCAACACTAGCTTTAGTTCAAGTTACTGAAGAGCAGAATAACTTCAGATAAAAATTCCTTCAACACTCCTTCATACACAGTTTAAATCAATTTAAATACTGTATTTTTAAAAAAAAAGTGCAGAAAAAGGTACTTAAATTCTCTTATACGTCCAGTTGAATATAACCAATTTTTTAGCTGGCCAAGCTGAAGTTTTAAAGCAGGAATTATTTCACATGCACCAGTTTAAATATGCAAGGACAGGAAGTCAAAGAATGTGGCTACCCCCACACCTGTAATTACTAGCAAATAACAAAATTCAGCCAACACTAGCTTTAGTTCAAGTTACTGAAGAGCAGAATAACTTCAGAAAAAAATTCCTTCAACACTCCTTCATACACAGTTTAAATCAATTTAAATACTGTATTTTTAAAAAAAAAAGTGCAGAAAAAGGTACTTAAATTCTCTTATACGTCCAGTTGAATATAACCAAGTTTTTAGCTGGCCAAGCTGAAGTTTTAAAGCAGGAATTATTTCACATGCACCAGTTTAAATATGCAAGGACAGGAAGTCAAAGAATGTGGCTACCCCCACACCTGTAATTACTAGCAAATACATATATTTCTCACATATATTTGAACCTGTTTGGAGGAGAGGGTTGTCCGTGTACACGAGACAGTTGTAACATTGCCTCAAGATTCCCAGATTCACCAGCTGGACTGGAGAGGAGACCATTAGCTGACCTTTAGACATAATAGAATAGTATAGGGAACTCCTTTATCACTGAATCAAAAAGGACCGATAGGGGACAGGTAATCGTAGAGAGTAAATGAGGATGTAGTGCTTTTAGTTTGCTAGTGCTAAATTGTAAGATTGCTTATTTGGGGAAGTGCAGGGCCTTAGATTGAGAGTAGGGTGTTTAACTTGAGAGATAGAGTAGTTTTAAGGTGAAAAGGTGAAGAGCAGACTTTGTTGAGCCAGGAATAGTTTAAACCCGATTAACCGGCGCTGCCCGATGCTGCGCTACGTGCACAATCGTGCAAAGCCGCGTTAAAGTGGGTTTTTATGCAGGGAACTTTAAAGAGCTAGAAATGGCCCAAAACGGCCAATTAACTACAAGATTCTTGTGCTGAGGTCACTCCTTCAGGGACAGATAGGCTGCTCAAGGCTCCCCACTCCCACTGGTGAGCAAAGAAACTTCCTTCTATCCAAGTAAGGAAATGGGCAACACAGGAACTATTCAAAAGTCCAGAATACAGCAAAGCCTGTATAAGGGACTATTCTAGGTTAGGAAAGGTGGGAAAAAATGATATTGTTTTTTTTTGGGGTTTTCCCA
>NW_025054991.1:0-8592 GCF_019279795.1 Protopterus annectens
ACTTAAACTCTTTTATGTTTGTAAACATGTTTTTTCAATTGATTAAAATATTATTTAAATATGATAGATTAGTAGGTTTTGTTATGTTATTTTGAAGATTAATGCATACTATATGCCAAAATCTATTTTTGTGAATATAGTGTGATGTATTATTTATTATTTTGTTTTCATTTAAAAAAATAATCATATGCAGAGATTTCCAAGCAGAAGAGAAATTTGGATTTACCCAGTTTAAAACTAGTTTAAAAATGGAGACTTTGATATACGTCTCTATATCTGGAAAAGTTAATTCCCTAAATTCCCATGGTCTAATGCAATGAGAAAAAAGCAATTCTATTCCTTTTTGGATACCAAAGAAAACATAATAGGCTTTTGCTAATTTCTTTCCAGAATTTTTTATTTGGAATTATAAGGTATTGCTAGTGCTATATATAATTTATTTGTGGTAGAAGAATCATTTTTTATTAGCTGCAATCTATTCCTCAGAATTTTAGAATCAATTTATTCCAATTTTCCGATGCGTGTTCTTATTGAGTTTAAGATTTTATTATAGTTTAGTGTCAGAGTATTAGTATCTATTTTTATCAGATATAATAATTCCTAAGATATTCTAAAGTAGTGACTTTTTCTCCAAGTATATGATATCCTACTCAAGTGAAAGTCCCCTTTCTGTTAAAATAAAATATGTTTTGATTTAGATTTATTAAAACAAAAGGCCAAGAAATTTAGAAACAAAATTTTCCACTTGCATTTCCTAGATTCATGAAGAGATTCATTATTTGGTGATAAAAAGTTAGTAGTATATCATCGACCAAACAACATAACCTTAGAGTTAAATTTATTATGAATACTTAAGCCTTCAATTTTTGAGTCACTGCGTATTGTAATTGTACCAAATAAAAGCTCTATTGATAAGGCAAAAGAATGGGGAGACATAGGACAACCTTGTTTAGTGCCTTTGTAGTTATTTTGAAAGCTTCTACGATGTAAATGGACCTAATTTAACATAGGCCAAATTATCTTTATATATATTCTTTATCATATTAATAAAATTTAGGGAAACTCAAAAGTTCTAGAATTCTAAATAAGTAGTCCCAATTCACTGAATCAAATGCTTTTCTATATCTAAGCGTGATTATGAGAGCTTCTATATTATCTCTATTTAATATTTCAATAATGGTTAGGATTCTTTTGTATATTGTCATAAGCATGTCTGCCATAGATGAAGCTTGTTTGGTCCTCATTTATGATTTGAGTCAAGGATTTTAATTCTATTGACTAATATAGACATAAACAATTTGTAATCAAGTTATTAAGTAGAGAAATCGGTCTATAAGAGCTACAATGGGAGAGGGGTCCTTGTTCTCTTTTTTTTATTGGGGTAATTAATGAATATAAGCCAGGAAGGTGGAATTATGTTTTGAGCTTGAATTTCATTTAGAGACTTATGAAGTAAAAAGAAATTGCAGAATTTGAAATATCTTGTATAATTCCATTATTATTCCATCTATTCCTGGGGCTTTATTATTCTTACTCTCCTTAATTTTGTCATTTATTTCCTTAAGGAAATCACGTTTTTCAATATCAGTTTTTAATTTTCAGGTAATCTATTTATTATAGGATTGTTAATTTTGACTCTATTAAAATAGTATTGTCAATATTTTATTGTTTCCAAAATGATTAGTATAATGAAATTTAAAGCTTCTAGGATATCATTTATGTCTGATACTTTTTATTACCTTTCCTTCATGTACACTATTTGTAATATTGTTTTCTATATTTTGCTTCTTTATTCTCATTGCTAAGTTATGTAAGTGTTTTGGAGATGTTGAGAGTGAACTAAATTTTAGTTTTTCCAAAGCCAAATTTGTCTTGAGTTAAAAATTTCATTATATTTTTATTTAAATCTTCAATTTCTTTTTTTATGTGCGCACCTGGGAATTCTTTCACGTCAGAAGTATTTGTATTAATTTCTGTTATTTGTTTTTGGATACTGTGCAATTCTGATTCCCATTCTTTTGTTTTGTTTTAAACAAGATATGATCCTACCATACAGAAGGCCTTTAGAGTGTCCCATATTATTATATTCTTTAGATCATCAGTAGAATTTATTTCTAAAAATATTGAATTTAGTCTAGCCATGGTTTAAATTGTTTTAATTTAGTAATGTATGTTGGTATTCTTGAGGCAAAATTTAGTCTTTTAAAATCTATTTGTATTTAGGGATTAGGGCATTATCATCAGAGAGTGGGCATGGGATGATAGAAAATTTTATTATCTTCCTATTTAAGTCTGGGGATATAAAAATTTTATCTATTCTTGTTTTAGTATTAAAACGATAATCACTATGTGAGTATAATAATGAGTTAGATTCTTTGGAAACTAAATGTATCAATTAATTTTAAGTTTTCTGTCCATTTCTTAAGGTATTTACCTGTGGAAGAGAGACGTAGGTTCCTCTTGTTAGTTGTCTCAGAACTATCTAGAATACAGTTAAAGTCTCCTCCTACTATTAGAATGCCTTTATTTACCCTATTAATTAGCTCTAACTGCTTTTTAACTGTAGATAGTCCTATTCCAGGAATCCAATACACATTTACCAGTGTCCAAATTCTATTCTGAAATTTTATTATTACAATTGAAAGTAACCCTTCTTTATCCTCATAGTTGTAAATAATTTGAGGGTTAGCTACTCTTTTCTTCCATAAAATTAAAGCTCCCCTAGTTTTTTTTTTTATATGAGGAGTGAGAAAGAATTAAGTAGTTATTAGGTATCCAGGTGAAGTTGTCATCAGTTTTAAAGTGGGATTCCTGTAGAAATATAACTTGCGCTCTTTGTAATTTTAGATATCGTAGTAAATTTGATCTTTTTATAGTATTATTTAAGCCATTGACATTTAAAGACAACAATGTTATGTCTGTCATTTCTATAGGATATTATATTATAATTTTAAAAGAATACATTGGTAAAGAACTAATATTTATGAGAACTTGTGAAAACATATATGTTAATTTTCCCCTCTTTTCTCTAAGAAGAACACTGAAATGAACAAAACTGTTTCTTTGATAGTTTAACAAATGTTTCAGTTTGGGCCACTGAAAAAAATAAAAAGTGAAAAATATTGTAACAACATACTTTAATTGACTGAAAAATAACTTTACTGCATAGTTCCACAAACATGAAGTGCACAGCACTTCTAATCTGATTGATCTGATAAGATCAAACAGATTTTCCCTCAACGTTGACAATTGCATGGAAAAGGATATTCAAAGTTGAGCTCCATTAATTGGATCCTGAAGATATCCTAAAATATTAATATTTGATGAAAGAGTGTATCATGCATTAGTACTATGTTCCTTGAGTAATCGACTTAATAAAGTAATTAATCTTTTCCTAGAAGTTTGTACCTATACTAGAGTTAATGTTACCTTTCTAATGAATGTTCTAAGCAGATATCTATTACAGCTGGAGTAAATCCCTCCATAGATGTGGTTATGTTACACGAAGTATGTCAGTTGACCTTCTCTTAACAGAGATAAAACGTATAATAATATATACATTTAGATTATATTTGCATTTATTTTGTTGAGCTTCACATTTTAAACAGGTTATTAGTGTGACAGATAGTATTACTATCTTATAAGGACTAGTCCACTTTTTTAATTCTTCCTTAATTACTATACTAAGTAAATTCTATATAGCCTCTCTGTGTACATATGTATAAATATACTCCTATATCTACACCAAAACATTTTCACATATAAACACACATAAATATTAAATAATCTTAATGGGTTACCTAAAATTGTGCGCAATATAATTGAGAATTTGTGTGAGCACTCTTGAAAGGGTTGGTTCATTGTTACTGCTGGGAGATGCCTATTTACTGACCTTATTGACCTTATTAGTAGATTAAGTGGCCCATCAAAAGGTGTATGAATATTGTGAATGAATATTCTTAATTCTTATCACTAAATCTTACAGCAATTAGTGAAGAGTACCTATATCATTTAACTATATTATTTATGAAGTTTCTTAGGAATGTGATGAGAGTACACAATATTTCAGACTTGGGGTTGTTGAATATTCAGTAACAGGACTCAAGATTGTTCAATACTTGTTGTAACACATCTTAATATAGTTAATGATTTGAAATAACATGTGTATGTCACAAAGAAACCATGAATACATAAATACATGAATACATGGGTCTCACCTCATTCATCAAACCCATGTCCAATCCAATGTCAAAACAGTCAAGAACACTACGCTGAGGGTAAAAGCACCTCAACCCCTAAACCCGTTAAATAACTAAACACTAATAAACCTACTATTTTAAAGCTACTAATATTCTCTAGTAATTTGTATAAAACTAAAGTAATTATATATAGCAACTCCAATATTGCCTTGCAGTGAGACAAGCATAGATTTAGTGATCATTACTGAAGTGCCTTTAAATCTAAAATGCTGTGTAGTGGTTGACTATATCCTGCTTATTACTATACCTAGAATAAAATCTGCTAACACTTCGATCAGGAATGGTATGAGGAGGTATGTTATTACTATAGACTTGCACATTACCATCCCACACCATACATAACACTGTTACTGTTTCCAATAAATGAAAGCCAAATCTCATACTTTCAAGAAGTCAATCTCAACCAACTAACACCCAACAAAACACAAGTTCAACAAATGAAGAGAGACCCAAATACATACATTGTGTACTGTTTATGTAAACATTTCTCTAAAACTTTATAAGAGCAGCTCATGAATGTGTCATAGTGTCTTCCAAAAAATGTATAGTGTGCACATAAATTACATTTGACCCTACCATGTTTCCTTTCCTGTTTTTTCCCCATCTGTGACATAAAAGGGAAAAAAAAAAAAAAACTGTTGATATTACTGTATCATTAGGTATCACCGTGAGCATTTATGGCATAGTGGTGTACCGATTAACTGTTAAGGTGAAGGGTAAATACAGCAGATTGTGCTTATCTTCAAAAATAATACAATTTATACATAGAAGTTAGCACTGCACTTATAACTGCAGAGAGAATGCATATATCAAATATTGTTACGTAAATAGACATATTTCCCAATTTTTGCAGGATGTTTTGATTATAGCTTTATTTTTATATTATTGGTGTTTTACTAATTCAATTTTAAGGTCCGTGTAAGTGGAACTTTCGCCAAAATACCAAAATAACAAAGTCGAAGTTCCACATTGCTGCAGGTTAATGCTAGTCCATTTATACAGCTCTCCACGATACTAATACTATTTACTAAAAAAACATGTAGTATAGGAGAATTTTACAGACAAAGCAGATTAAGTCATTGCTAAAATTAGCACTAACTGCCAAAACTAATAAAACTCTCATCAATTAGCTTGCTCTAGGTTATTAAGCTGAAAAGGAAATTAAATTGCCCATATGAGAGACAAAAAAAAACAGGTAAAGAGGTGATATACTACCCACTGATCATTACTGCATTCGGATGCTTGTAGGCATCTAAAAGCAGAATATGCAGAAGTATGCATGTATCATTCCTGTCAGGTACTGTATTTATAGGCATTTTTTAATTGATAAGTGGGTAAGCTTACCTGACCTAAAATGCCCTTTTACATGGATGACCCAAACGCAGTCTAAATATGAAGTTCAGAGTCACACAGTAAGAAAATGGGAGCTATCAAAAATCAAACCCTGAGCTACAATCAGTAACTATTCATGGATACAATCTGGCAGTTCCACTGCAATGATTAGTTGGGATTTTATCTCACTTTTAACAGACATATCGCAGTTGAAAACTGAGTTTATGTATTTGCTTGCATTAGTTAACTACACTGCCACACTTTTGGTATTTTCTGCAACAAAGAAGAAAGTAACTAAATGGGCTTTTTTATTTATTTATATATATATATATATATATATATATATATATATATATATATATATATAAATATATATATATATTTTTTTTTTCCTTTTCCCCTTATTTTAAACATGTGTAGCATACTTTTTCTTTATATGTTATACATTTACCTGTTCGCACTTTTGCTAAAATCTACTCAATTCTTGAACTACTCAGCTTCTGGAGAACAGATTAAAACATAAAGGGGCTAAGAAGTCAGGTCACAGTTAGTATTTTCATTGAATGTTCTAACTGACAATAAAGACTCTGCAAAAGTGTGAAGCTCTCACTAAAACTAATGCAGTGTTCTACAAGCCTCAGCTTATAAACATGTTTCTTAACTTTTAATGGAATGCTGGGCTATGTTACTGAAGATATGAGGAAAAAAAACTGACTAGAAAGCTCGAGGGTATACTTTGAAGCAATAATAGTCTCCAACTGACAATTAGAATGTTAAAACGCTAGAAGGCGATTTTCTGTCTTTTTTTCTTACCATTCACTTCCTTCTTACTCTATACAACGCTCTCACATATTCCTGAAGAAATATTCAAGGAATGCCCTTTTTTTTTTTTAGACAGACTATAAAGAATTGGATTTAATTTAATAAAATTTTGCACAATAACTATTAATCAATATGTTAATAACTTTATAATAATAGTGGCCTTTCATTTAAATGCTAATACTCTTGTGAGAGTTTAACTAAAGAAAGCTGGAACAAAAAAAAAAAAAAAAAACACACAACTCCAGCATCTGAAGATTCTATCAAACCACTACCATATTAATATGTTAACATACAGATTATGATACTTCCTAAATAAAGAGAATACTAATTATGTGACTGAAGTGTAATGAAATTAAGGCTATGTATAAGAATCATACCTTAGTTAATGCTTTGAGAGAAATTGATTCATCAATGTTCTTAACATCAGTTTTTTTGTTTTTTTTTCCTCACATCAGTCCAAGTGTTTTTTCCTGAGGTTCTCTTTAAGGAGGTTGAATTTGACCAGTCCATTTCATCTGGTAGTAGGATTATATTGTTGTTTTTAATGAAGGAAGTGGCTTCTTCAATGGTGTTGAATGATCTCATGTCATTACTATGCTGAATTCTAATTTTGGCAGGATATGCAAGCTGTGCCTTTATTTTGTTTTGTTTTAAGAATTTCACTAAGGGCCATGTTTTCTTTCTTAGTTCCAAGAGTCTTGGTGAATAGTCATTATCAAATCTTATTTGGGATAGCTTGTAAATGACTGGGTTTTTTCTCCATGCAGTTCTCAATATCAGTTCTTTGTCCATAAATGACAGAAATTTAACCACTATAGATCTTGGAAAAGATTTAGTTGAGGCAGAAAGTGGTTTTCCGATGGTTCTGTGTGCTCTTTCGATTCCATAAGACAAGCCTTCTTTCAGCCCTAAGATTTCAGGTAGCCATGAGTTTAAGAATGAAATGATGTCTTCCCCCTCGGTCTTCTCCGGGACTCCGAAAATTCTTATGTTTGTTCTTCTTTCCCTATTCTCCATATCATCTATTTTATTTATTAGCCAAGTATTCTGTCATAAAAGAAATTCCACTATGAAGCTTTCTCTTCTTCTTTTAGCCTTCCATCAATATCATTTAGATGACTCAATGTCAGTTATTTTAATTGGTGCTGCTGCAGAATTTCCTTAAAGACTTCAGTTTGTTTTTGGCAACTATCTTTAAGGTTTTCTAGGTTTTCAGTAAACCTGTTCATCTTCATGGATAAGTCTTGAAGAGTAGTTGATATCAGTTGGATTTCTTGCTTCAGAGAAGAGTCTGAGTGAGAATTCTTAGAGTTACTCATTACTAGACGGCTTAGTTAGTCTTCAGGTTTTTTTGACAGGAACATTTCGGATTTTCTTCTCCAAAGTTGGTAATTCTATTGTTAGTAGTTTCACATATAAGATTTATCAAAAATTACTTAGTAAAAATAACATTTTCCTGTGATTTCTAGTATAAATATAAGGAGCTCAAAAACTTGCTGCTATCAGTTAGGCATTAGGCTCCGCCCCTCCATCTTATTCATTTTTTGAGTGCAATGTATAGCATAATTCAGACAATGAGCAGACCACAACATTGACTCAATTTGTGTAGACCACAACATTAACTGATGGTTGGAAGCTATGCTACACAGTACTGCACGCTTACTTGCTTTAACTTGCTTTACCAGTTCATATATGCACTGACACATTAATAAAAATGTATGATGTCCCAGGTATTTTATACATGACTGTTAAGACTGCAATATCTGCATTTACTTTATTTTATTATTAAGTTATGTATTAAGTTATTACTTTATTGATTTAACATACTTACATATCTATGGGGTGCATTCATCCTTTGCTTCTTGGATCCAGGTATCCAAGGTTCCCTTCTTCCTAGGATACAGGTCATTATAATGGTGACGACACTGCTCACCAGTGCGGCGGATACCAATTGCACTGGTTAGGTCCCTGGCCAAATTATCCCAGACCTCAGACTTACAATCTGAGCCCTGGTAGTTGCCTTGCAGCAGCCACTGTCTGTAGAGTTCTGCCAGAAGTCCTATGAAAATCCTGTTTGCACATTGCGAAGCACTGCAGAACTACAACAACTGAATGGATGTTGTTTTTATTTTTAGCTGTCTAGTGGATGACTAATACTTAAGGACATGTCATGCCCAGC
>NW_025054992.1:0-7740 GCF_019279795.1 Protopterus annectens
TATCCTAATATTTTAAGCATCAAAGGAATAAGTGGCAATGAAATACAGTGCATACTGGAAGCTCCTTGTGGCATTTGCCAGCTGATGATTTGATCACCTCAATGTTAGGATTATCCACTCCATTATTAACCTCAGCACCCATAATCATAGGCTCATTACACACCATCACACCTTTAGCAATGACCAAGCATACCATCACCTCTCTTTAACTTTACCTCATCTGCCTGACGACACAATCCCTCAAGGATACAGCCTCTCCTAATAAACATACTATTAATGAAATCTACCTCCCTTAAAAAATCCAAGTCATCACTAATCATTCTGGCAGCCCTGACCATCTGCCCTTTAATAACAGCTTTTTTTCTGATGGTTGGGATGCCAGCTAGAGTTACTAAGATATGAATTGGAAAAAGTAGCTTTCCATAACAGATAGTGAAATCAAAGTATGCTTAATGGGATCTATTTTCAAATTTGCATCCAAGTAGATGTCCTGTTTTGTTGAAAGGCACATGGGTGAACCAAAAATACACTGTGTTAATATACTCAAAACTATTCACATCTTCGACACTACCATCCCACTATAAAACAAATCATCTAAAAAGCAGATTGTATGATAACGAACAAACTACTACTGGTAGCTTGTATTCTGCTCCCCAAAAAGACTATAGCCTGTTTGCATAAATGGGGCACAAACTGCGCCCCCTTAGCTACACAGTACAGTTTTGTGCCTACATAAGTAAGATGTCCGATGAGTGTCATCTGCAGTCATAACATATGGGTTGTCTGCCTCAGGCAGCCCTGCAGTGACTTGATTCAAAGTCTGAGATGGGCGTCGATATTATCGCGTCATCAGGCCTGGTACATAAGCAGGCCGGTAGCCATCTTCCTCAGTTTTCTTTTGTAAGATGCCAGGTGCCCTCTAATGAAGGCTAAAAATTTGAGAAATGCATTCATAAATCCAAACATGCATATAAATATAATAAACAAATACACCATAATAGATCCCCCAGCTAGCTAACAGAGGGGTAAGTACCCAAGAAATATCCCAGAGGGGAAGGAGGGAGGGTAAACCTGACTGCAGATGCATACCTATCGGACATCTACATTTATGGTAGGTACAAAACTGTACTATGTCCTTCAAGGATGCATCTGCAGTCATAACATATGGGTAGATTACCATAGCCAATCTGGGGGAGGTGGAACTAAGAAAAAGAAGGAGTAGCCAATATACCCTGCAGGACTGCAGTAGCAAAGCCTGCTCTGGATCTGGAATATAAGGGTAAATTGTAATGTTTGTGGTATGCGGAGCTCCATGTGGCAGCTAAAATGTCATGGTAGCCACCACCTCTTAGGAAGGCTGTGGTAGTGGCTGTGGCTCTTGTAGAATGAGGTCTAATGTCTGTTGGCACAGGTTTTCCATGATAGGAGTAACAAAAAAGTACAGTTTTGTACCTACCATAAATGTAGATGTTCGAGGATCCACATTGCTGCAGTCCTAACTATTGGGGTAGTCCGCTGTCAGTCGGCCGAATACCAAGTAGTAGTATGAAAGCTGGCGTCGGTCAGGGCGCATTAGACTGACGTCAGTGCGTCAGGGTACTAATGTCGCGATGACCGACGTCATATCCTCAGTCTTTTTCTTGCCCCAGATGTCAGAAGATGACCTAAAAGACAAGGCCAAAACCAAAAACTCCAAACATACCTGCACCAAAAATATGTACAATATATACAAAATTACCAGAATATAACCTCACCTACACAACCACTAAACACAGAGGGGAAGGAGGGAGAATAGAATTGGACTGCAGCAATGTGGATCCTCGAACATCTACATTTATGGTAGGTACAAAACTGTACTATGTTCTTCATTCCACATTGCTGCAGTCCTAACTATTGGGTAGAATCCCAAAGCAGAGGTAAGGGAGGCTGGCAAATCATAAGGAAGCAGGAGCTGACAACATGCCTTACCAAAAATAGCTGTGGCTTAAAACCAGCCCTAGACCTTAGAGTAGAGAGGAAGGTGATAATGCTTTAGAGAAAGTATGCACTGAACTCCAAGTAGCTGCCTCCAAAATATCCTTAGTTGCCACCCCCCTAGAAATGCTAAGTTGAAGTGGCAGTAGCCCTAGTGGAATGAGGCCCAATCCCAGCTGGAATCTCAACACTTGCCATGATGGGAATAACAAAATGTAAATGCAAAAACCCAATCCACCTAGAAATAGTTTGTTTTGACACAGGCTTGCCCTTGCTGCTTAGACTCAAAGCAAAAAGAAGAGCAAACAACTGCTGAGACTGCCTAAAATCCTTAGTCCTGCTTAACATATATAACGCAATTGCCTGTAACACATCTAAAGTGTGCAAAAATCTTTTCCCCTTTATTTTTGGGGATCTGCATAAAAAAGTGGTAGGCAAAATGAATAGTTTGGTTTAAAGCCACACTAGAAACCACCTTAGGGCATAAAGGAAGGATTAGTACGTAATGATACCCTATATCCTTATGAAAAAAATCAAAAAAGGCTCTACCGCCATAAGGGCCTGCAACTCAAAGAAAACCCTTCTTGCAGAAGTAATGGCCAACAAAAAGCAGTGCTTCCATGACAAGTATTTCAATTCAGCAGTAGTCAGAGGAGCTGCAAAAGCTGTTGTTAAGAGTAAGTTTCTCCAACACAAAATTGAGATCCCAAGCAGGAGTAGGAGCTCTCACGTGGGGTCTTATATTCTTTGCCCCTTTTCGAAGAAATTGGTTTTGAACAAAGGATGCTTAAACAATGGTGGGTCACAATCACAAGTGAGCTGAAATTAAGGCAGCATGAATCACCAATGGAAGAGAAAGACAAACCTTTGTCCAATAACTCAGTAAGATATTGAAGAGCCACACTCACCATTAGGCTCAGAAATGTCCACATTGTTTGCTGCACTCCAAAATAAAAAAAATCTCTTCCATTTTTCTCGCATACACTGCTCCTTGTACTAGGTCTTCTGGCTTCCATAATGCATTATTTAAAACTTCGTTGAGGAAGTTGAGACCTGCTGTGTTTCAAAACAGAATATGCCAGGCTGTTAGATGAAGAGAGTGTAGCTTGACATTGAGCAGGTGACCGTCCCTCTGAGACAACAGGTGTGGAATCAAAGGTAAAGGCCATGGAGGCTTCCTTACCAAGACTCCTCAAAGTAATGGTACCAGTGTTGCCGCAGGCCAATCTGGAGCTATTAAAATCATCCTTGGCTTGTCTTGTCTGACCTTCAAGGAGCACCTTTGGGAGAAGAGGCCCAGAGGTGGAAAGGCATACACATGAAGATTTTACCAACTGAAAGAAAGAGCAACCACTTTCCAAGCTGTGTGATGAAACCTCTTTGTGCAAAACTTTGGTAGCTGGTGGTTTAGTGGAGAAGCTTAACAGATCCTAATGTCTGGAGTTCCGCATGACACTGTCGGGACTTTGAAATACATGAAGATCCAGCTTCCACTCGCGGGGATCCATGGTTGTCTGCTTACACACATCTGCTAAGGAGTTCTGTGCTCCTGGCAGAAACCTTACCTGAAGAGTTAGGTTGCAAGCTGGAGCGCAGTCTCCCCATAAAAATCATTGCTTGCCTGCACTGTGGTAAGAAATGTGTTTCTCCCCCTTGTTTGTTGATGTACCATGATGACAGTTGTGTTGTCTGTTAGAATCAACACCTGCCCTGGAAGAAGTAACTCCTTAGAAAGCCATTAATGCAAACTGGACTGCTAACATCTCTTTCATGTTGATATGTAGATGCCATGTAGTCTGGCAGGCCACTTCTGTCTTGTATCCACTTTCCATTTAGATGAGCTCCCCAAGCAATGTCTGGAGTGCATCTGTCGTTAGGAATCTGACTCACCTCTGGCCGCCGGGTCACAGAGAGTCCCCTTGTTTAGGTGACATATCCTCGAGCCCACCACATAGAATTCCTTTTTGAATGCAAGGTATTATTTGAATTGACAGTGTCCAAATCCTGGCAGTGCTGTGTCCATACATTTTGAGATACCATTGCAGCTTCCTCCATATGCAGTTTGGCATTGGGAAGCACCAGAATACAAGATGCCATGAACCCTAAGGGTTGAAGGACTGTCCTTACAGTCAGCCCGGACTGAAGAGATAGGTGATGGAAGTAACTGGAAAGATTCTGTTGTTTGTCCGGGGTTAAAAAAGCGCCATCTGGGCTGCTGCATATTCAGTCTCACACCCAGAAAGCACATGTCTTGGAGAGGGTACTAGACTGGACTTTATTTCGTTCACACAGAATACCCTAGGCATCTTAGCACTGCTATCACATATTCCAAATGCTGTAAAAGGTGCTTCCTTTTCTTGGAGCCCAGAATCAGGCAGCGTCGTCCAAGTAAGGATAGATTTGAATTCCTTTTAGTCTGAAGTAAGCTATCACTGGAGCCAGAACCTTTGTGAATACTCTGGGTGCAGTAGATAAGCCAAAGGGCAATGAAGGAGAACTGATAATAAGAATTTCCAGCTCAAAACGCAGATACTTTCTGCAACTTAGTCTGATAGGCACATGAAGGTAAGCTTCCTGAGATCTAAAGTTACTCATCCAGTGATCTTTGCCCAGCAGAGGTAAAAGCTGCTGTAACGCCAACATTTTGAACTTCTGGGAATGTCCAGATAAGTGTTGAGGATGATAAATAAAAATTGGTCTCCCCACGTGTTCTCTTCTCAAGTACTCAGGAACAGGCTTGAGAATAAAAACTTAGGCCCCTTCTCTGGCACAGAACTGGCTGAATGGCCTCCTATTTGGGAGCAACAGAGAAATTTGCTTGTTTCTTTTCTTTGTAGAGGAGGAATGCCTGGCATGCCTTTGAAAGGAGGCAAAGGTATGGAAATAAAACCTGTAAACTGCGGGTGAATGATATCCAGAACCTATATGTCTGCAATTAAATCCCAATTTTCTTGAAAGAGACAGCCTTCCTTCCCAAAGCGTGCTGCCAGGCGCAGAATGTACTGGCAGCTGAAAAAGGCAGGTCATTGGGTCTGTTTCATTTAAAGGACTGACCCCTGCCCTCACCACACAGAAGTCTGAGCAGGAACTCCTGTTCCCAGGCCTAAAAGAACCTTGAGCTCTGCCCCTACCACGCCTAGACTCTACCCCTAGACTGGGAATCATAAGCAGGATATGTCCATCCCTTAGTAGGCCAATTTCACTAAACTTCGGAGGCTGCACCTGCAAAAAATCCTTAACAGTTTGCATAGACTTAGCCTTGTCCTCCATTTTCTTTTAAAACTGCTTCCACAGGCTTAACCAAACACATCAGACTGTAAAGGAGCATACAAAATCCTTTGTCTTAACATGCTCAGCTAAATTCTGATCCTCTCAACCAGGCGCGTTTACGTAAGAACAGAACCAGTGGCAGCCACCCTCGAGGAGGCAGCCTCGCACAGCATCAAAACCACACTGCAAGCGAATGCTTACCCACCTGTTCAGACACATGAATCCAACCGCAACCTTACACTCAATACCTTCAGCCAGAGCACCTTAGACTTCACTGTGAAAGGAGTATAATTCTGATATTTTAACATGTGAAACTGACAATTCAACTTTCATGGCTAAAGTGAAGTATACACTTTCTTCCCCATCTATCCAAAAGCCCTTGCCTCTCATCAGGAGGAACAGGATTTTTAACAACAGAAGCCTTCACACCTTAGGCCCCCTGAGAGACAGTTTCCGGTCTGCCTCTAGGACTCTTAAAAAGATACTTATGGGCTTCAGGCACCCTATAGTACCTATCCGGTTAACTGGGGCAGGAGGCAAAGAATCAGGATTCAGGGAAGCCTCTGCAAAAACATCTTCTACCACATTCAGAACAGGAGGTATAGCTAAAGGCCTATGCTGGGGTAAAACAAGAATTTCTAAGCCTTCTTCCTGAATCAGAGAAATCTTGACCTTCCCATTTAAAAATGCTCCTCATGGAATGCAGAGTCTCTGAAAACGTGAAAAATCCTCAGGAGGCTTAAGCTGGAAGGAGTAGAATCATCCACATCAGAATCAGAATAAGGAGGATACTCCTGCAAGTCTTCAGTCAAGACTCAGAAGCCTCCTAACATTGCTCAACACTTCTCAAACTCAGGTTCCCACCCTAGGCTTTATCAGGAGGGGGCATAGAACCTCTAATCATAGTAATCAAATCCTCTCTGCCATTTTTAGCATATGCTTCTAGGCAAAGACCCTGAAACACTCGAGAAACCCCCACTGAAGCTAAACTAGGCCTGCCTTAAAGAAGCCTTGGAAGCAGAAGGAGGCCCTAACCACCTTAGGGAAGAGAGGGAAGAAATAGCCACCTGAGAAGCCCCTTCAGCCTGGCCTACTTCCCCTGAGAGGACACATCCTGTAACAGTAAAGTTCCTCCCCTGAGACTCTAAAGAAACTCCTGGCAAAACCTCCTCGCTCCATCTCGAGTTTTCTGCAAAGAACCACGTCCGGGACCGTCGGCGTTCTTCCACTCTAGGCTTTGCTGCTTTGTCCTTGCGCTTTTGGCGAAGCGGCCGGAGCATCCGGCGGCATTTTATAATTACAACGCTTCCCAAAACTAACCTGGCACAGTCTAACCTTCTCTTAATAGTGCGTTTGTTAAACCTAGCACAAGAGCGGCATCCAACAACGTCGTGCTCAGGCCCTAAACAAGGTATACACAAAGTATGGTAATCCCTATGAGGTATCTGTTTCCCACAAGAAATACAGTTATTCACTTTTTCTGACATCCGGTTAAATACTGAGGCAAGAAAAAACCAAAATATTCCCCAACGGGGTACTTAGCCAACTTTGATTCGGTCTGAAACTCTGACTTCAGAAACTTTCAGAACGCCAACCTGCACTCGCAAAACTGCTTCTGCATCGGACCATGCGGCAAAAAAGACTGAGGATATGACGTCGGTCATGCGCATTAGTACCCTGACGTACTGACGTCAGTCTAATGCGCCCTGACCGACGTCAGCCATATACTTTGGTATTCGGGCCGAGTGGACAGCGGACTACCCCAATAGTTAGGACTGCAGCAATGTGGAATGAAGAACATCGGATGCAATTCCCTATCCATTTTGAAAATGTCTGTTTGGAAATTGCTTTTCCTTGTGCACCAGCAGCATAGGCTACTAACAGCTGATCTGCTTTTCTGTAGTCTTTTGTTCTGTCCAAGTAGTAGCGCAACTGTCTATGTATGTCCAGGGTGTGCAGAAGTTTCTCCCCCTTGTTTTGTGGATTAGCAAAGAAGGTAGGCAAGTGAATAGCTTGGTTCAATTATACCCTGGATACCACTTTTGGCATAAATGAGGGGTTGGTTCTCAAGGTAACTCTGTCTTGGTGAAAAATGAGAAAAGGCTGCACTGCCATGAGGGCCTGTAACTCAGATACTCTTATTGCTGAGGTTATGGCCAGAAGGAAGGCAGTCTTCCAAGACAGGTACTGTAAGTCCGAAGATGCTGCTGGTTCGAAGGGAGGTAGTGTGAGCTTCTCCAGCACGAAGTTAAGATCCCAGGTAGGCAGAGGAGGTTTCCTTGGAGGCTTGATATTCTTGATTCCTCTTAGAAACTGTCTCAGGAGAGGGTGAGAGAAGACATGTGGGTCAGTATTGTATTTTGCTGAAATTGCTGACGCATGGATCTTAATGGAAGAGTAAGAGAGACCCTTGTGGAACATTTCGGCCAAATATTCCAGGATATGTGCCATGTCAATCTTTGTCACATCTAAACCCTTTGAGCTGCCCCAAATGTG
>NW_025054993.1:0-8685 GCF_019279795.1 Protopterus annectens
TTTTTTACAGTTATGGCAACTGATGAAGATAAATCAAAGTCAAATTCCATGAGAGATAAAAACACAGCAGTGCTGCGGGGGAGCCAAGCAAAGTCTGGTAAACAGCAAACATATCTATGAACATAGATAAGGAACAAAATGAAAAGCCCACAGCTATTTACAGCTAGCTGTTGCAGAAGAGAAAATCTGACATTCTCTGTCAGCAATGTAATGCCCAGACCAGTTTCTTCTGCTGACTTCTGGAAAGAGGAAGAAAGTACAGTTTGTACCTACCATAAATGTAGATGTTTGAGTGCTAATACAGCTGCAGTAATCAGATGGTTCTCTGCCATCAGGCAGGTCCTCGATCGGCAATTCCAAAGTCTAGGTCGGTGGGTTGTTCATGCTCTCTTTCCACTGACATCAGTGCGGCGGGGGTATACTAAAGACATGGCATAGAGCAACACAGTCTTTCTTACACCCCAGATGTCAGGTGCCCCCCAGAAGGAGGCAATACATAAATTATACTTATATACATGCACGTACATATAATCAAAAATCGGTGGTTACAAAACTAAATATACCATGGGATAGCAATCAGGTTGTATAAAGGGGGTTAGGCCCTGAGCCTTTACCAAGGGAAGGGAGGGAGGGGAAGAGTACAGTTTGTACCTACCGTAAATATGAATATGGGCCAGACGTACCACAGCACCACAGTCATAACATATGGTTGTCCTGCCTCAGGGCAGCCCTGGGAGTCGGCAGTTCAAAGTCTCGGGTCGGCGTCGGCTGATGTCGCATTTCTCTCCGGCGTCAGGCGGCTGGAGTACATAAGCGTAAGCGGCGCCATTTCTTTCAGTGTTTCTTGCCCCAGATGCGGTGCCCTCAGGAAGGCTGAAATCAAATTGGAAGACAAAACAGGATTCCAGACAAATAAATGAGCAATAAAGCAGACCACCGCAACAGATATCCCAGCTAAGAGAAACAGGGATGAGTGGACCTAGGCATGGGGGAGGTGGGAGGGTTGGGAAATCTGCCTGCGGTTGCATGTCTATCAGGACATCTACATTTATGGTAGGTACAAGCTATATATTAGATGCAGCTGCAGTCCTTGGCATATGGGTAGAGACACCATATGGCTTGGCTGGGGGAGGAGGAATGCTCTGGGAAAAGATGGTGTGGCAGTCAAGAGCCTGCAGGACTGCCGAAGCAAAACTTAACTCTGGATCTGGGTATGGCGGAGATTGTGGTGTTTGGAGGCCATGGGAGCTCCATGTAGCAGCTACAAAATATCATGGTAGGGCACCCTCTTAAAAATGCTGTGAGGTGGCTGTAGCTCTGGTGGAATGTGGTCAGCATTGACAGAACAGTCTTTTCCGTGAAGGAACCGAAAAACAGTCTGATGCAATGTCCAATCCATTGAGAAATAGTCTGTTTAGTGGCACTTCGCTTGGCCTTAAGGGGCGTGGCTAAAAAAGTTGGTTTGACTTTCTGCTGGTCTTGGTCCTATCAGGTAGTATCGAGTTGTCTGTGAATGGTATGGTGAAGTTATGTCCTTACCATAACGTTCCGTGGGTGTTCATCTGTGCTTGTTCTTACACCTGGGTTCCAGAGCGATCCTCGGCATTAATGGCAACACCAGCTCTCTGCATCGAGAAGAAACTCGGGGCCGGCTAACCACATTCCCCTCTGCCTTTACCTCAGATCTAGTTTGCAAGCAAACCAGAAGTCAGAGAGAGAAACACATTCATGCAAAAACAACACTAACTGCAGGTATATACATATATATATATATATATATACATATATACATATATACACAACAACTTTCTTGAAGATGCAGAAGCAGACTAAACAAACAGGCACCAAACTGTCGTTCTTCCTGAGGGTGGGAGGGTGGGAATGTAAGAACAAAGGCGAGATGAACGCTCCCACATGGGCGTTATGAGGACACCAACTTCCCGTGTGAGGGGTGTTCGATCTCGCCGTTTGTTCTTACACCTGAGTGGCGTCACAGCTCCATGTTCGTTGAAGACTCACTAGGGAGAAACGTTCTTGAGCACAGTGGAACCAAGGTTGCCTGTCCCTAGAAACCCTGTCTGCAATGAGAAATGAATGTATGGTTTAGACCAAGTGGCAGCTGCTGAAAATAGTGTCTAATAGTAGCGAGCTGCATGAGCCAGAGGATGAATGCAGTCTTATGGGGAAATTGCCCCTTGGGTTTGACAGGAAGTAAGTTTGTTCGAGCATAAACAAATATAATGCAATCAGTTAACCATTTGGAAAGGTTAGTTTGGCCAACACCACACCTTTCCTGCTGTCGGCAAAGGCTACAAGAGTTGATCTGATTTTCCTGTGATCCTTTGTTTCCTATCAGTAAAATCTAAGTTGTCTATGAACATCCAACTTGTGTAACATGTACTCCATCTTATTGGAGTGATTTTGAAAAAAAGGTAGGGGAGTTCAATGGATTGATTAATATTATTAATAGAATGACTTTGGGAGAAAGGATGGATTAGTGCGAAGATACTCTGTCAGGTGAAGAAAGATCAGATAAATTGTTTAATAGAAAGAGCCTGAAGCTCTGACACTACGCCTAACCCGATGTAATAGCCACCAAAGAGGGTCTTCCACGACCAGAAATACTTCAGTGGACAAAGAGGAGGCTGGTTCAAAGCGGAGAAGTAACATCCAATTAGATAATAAAAGTTCGAATTCCAAGGAGATGTAGGAGTTCTAACTGGTGGTCTAATATGGAAAGATCCTTTTTAAAAGGCCTTACAAAGTCTGTGAGCCATAATAAATTTACATTCTTCCACATGAAAGTTGAAATAACTGACCAATTGCACTCACTTAAAATTAGCAGGAGCTCATGGTGGAACAATTTGGTTAAAAACTCCAAGATCTTGTTTAAGGAGCTATAACAGGGTCCAAATGCTGTGTATTTGCCCGAAAACAACACCATTTACTAGTGTAGGTCTTTGTATTGGAAGCTTTATGAAAATACTGATATATTATTCTGAACTTTACGGGTGAAAGAAGAGATCAGACAGCTAGAAGCGGGAGGCAGACGACTAGCTGCTAGTTTGAGTGACAAAATGAGGGTGGGGAGCCTGACAGGTGGTCAAAATAGATCTGGCTCGGTCCAGGATCAGGGTCCCTGAATAAGTTGTGCCAGAAGAAGGAAACCAGATTTGACGAGACCAGGAATGAGACGGCGGATGATCGTCACTTTACGGAGTTCTGTTGGCTTTCTGCAGAAACTTTTGCAATCGGAAGGGAGGAGAAAGCATACCTGCAGGAGACCAGGGGCCAATCGAACCAGCGTCCCTGAGGACTTCCCTGGAGAGGTAATAGGACAAAGTGAGCTCCTGCATTGGCGTTTCATTGGAGGCCTTAAAAGGCCCATGAGGCTGGCCCCACTTGAAAAAATCTTCTTCGCAGCTGATTGCTGAGGACCCTTTCATTGAGGCAACAGGATTGCTCTGCTCAGCCTGTCGGCTATGACTGGATGACCCATGTGCGTGCAATCAGAAAGACCCATGGACTCCATTGCCAGATTCTCATGGCCTCTGCATAGCTGATAAGACTTGGTTCCCCTTGTTTGTTTATGTACCAGACTACAGACATGTTGTCCGTCTGAACTGCAATAGTCCCTAGAGGAAGAAGGGAGCAAAGTGTTGCAACGCTAGAAACACTGCCCTCAACTCTAGAACATTGATGTGCAGATTGTACTCTAAATTGGTCCATTCGCCTTGGCCTGTCTGTCCCTGAAAGATGCCCCCACCCTATCAGGGAAGCGTCCGTGGTCACCGTGGCTGTCTGGGTAGCACAAATGGTCTTCGCTGGAAGTTTGCAAGTCTGAGCCACCATAGGTGTGATTTGCATGTGTTTGTGATCAGAACTGTGTTAGAGGTAGCTGTTGGAACCATTGTGCAAACAGTAGCCATTGTAGAACTCTCATGTGCAGTCTTCCCATGGTATCGTGAGAGAAGCTGCCATGAGACCCAAAACCTTCAGAACCAGTTTTGCTGGGGATTTCTGGATGACAGAAGAAGAGATATGTGACTTTGTAGTGAGGCTATCCTTTCTGGAGGAAGTCTTAGTAAATGATGCTATCAATTCTGCTCCTATGAATGAGATATGCTGTGATGGCTGTAGTGAAGATTTTTGAAATTTACTGAAATTGAGATGAACACAAAGCTGTAGTGTGTAATCCCTGGCCTGAATCAGTTGGCTGGGTGGTAGCAGAAAGGAGCCAGTCGTCCAGATCGGAAACACCTGGAATCCCTCTCAGGTGAGAGCCACCACTGCCATGCATTTGGTGAAAACCCGGGGGCTGAGGTCAGACCAAAGGGCAGGCTCAACTAAATGGCTGGCTCCCAGCCAGAAGAAATGATCCCTGCCCCCTGGCCATTTTGATGGGTAGTATCGTCCTTCAGATCTAGAGCATCCATTTGCTTCTGTAAAAATGGAAGGATCGATTCGTGACCATTGAACTTTTCTTTCTTGAGGGGTATTGGGTTTTAGGTCCAGAATGGCCTCCAGTCCCCTGTCTTCTTTGGAACTAAAAGAACCTTGAGTAAGTTCAATCCTTTGGTCCACTGGGACTGGTTGGATGACTCTTTCTAGCAGCTTTGAAATTTCTATAGCTGCAGGGTCTAGATGGGGGGGACATCTGGGAGTCTTTCTTATGGGGATAGGAAGGGTATTCTGTACCCCTGGTAACATTTTACCCAGTTGTCGTGTAGATTTTGCCAGGCCTGAGGGTATAAAACTAGCGACCCCACTGCCTCCAGAGCAGGACAGTCGGGCCTCCTCTCAGGAGTGATGGAAAGGTTTTCCAGGGGTGTATCCCTGTCACCTTGGTTTGGACCCCTCCGCCAGGGTGTCTTCCACCTCTGCCCCTCCTCTGCCTCTAGGGGGCATCATTTGGGGCCTGGGAAAGACCCTTTGGGGGAACACTTTTTCCCACCGTTGCCCTTTGGGGTATGGTCTGGAGGGGGTGGAACGGACTCACAGCAGACAGAGTCTTTCCTCCTGCTCACAGGATCTCCTTTCTTTGGGGCCAAGAGTGGCACCATCAAATGGGGTTAGTAAAGGAAGACTTGAAGGCTTCAAATGAACATAAGAAATCCAGGATTGTCTAAGAGCAATCGCTGAAGCTGCCCCTGATCCTTCTGCGTATGAGATCAGCCTCATGGGAGTTCAATGGATGTAAGGGTATTGAGATGTGCTGTAACTTTTTTGAAATAGCAACATCTGAAACCCTGGAGGTATCTCCCAACTCTTTGATTAGATCCCTCTGTAGGGGGTGGGTCAAATAGTTCGGGGTTTAGAAAAGCCTGAACAAAAAATGCTTCCCATACTGTCCATAGTCCTAGAATCTCTGTTAGGCGGATGGACAGATGGGGAAGATTCAGACATCTCCTTTTGTGGCCGCCCACCTGCCACTGGCACTCCTTTGTCAGATAAGCCTTATCTTGAGGGGTAATATTTGTTAGGCTTTCTAGGGACTGGCTCACCATGTCAGGTGTCTCCCGGGTGCAATCAGCTCCATCAACTCATCAGGCGAGGACCCAGGAGGAGGGGCAACAATGCCTTCAGCAAAACTGACTCATCCTCAGAAGGGGAGGCTTAATCACCTCTCTGCTTTAGGATCTCAGGATGTCAGAAAAAGACATCTTCTGAGGGGGACTTTGGGACCCTTCTGACTCATCTAAGTCAGTGTCCGATGTCAATGATTCTTGTGGAGAATCGTGTCTCCTCTTACACAAACTTTCTGGGAAATTCTTGGGAGCATCCAAGAAGCCTCCGAGAAGAGGCACCTCAGGGTGGCTGAGACACAGGTGCTCGGCTGATGTAGCCGTGGGGAGGATAACGTCCTTATGGGGGGGAAGCTGTTTCTGGATGTGGTTGTCTGGGTAGACAACACCTTCCTCATGACGGCCGGTCCCAGTCGAGGTATCTCGGTTCCAAAAGGGGAAAAATCCCGAGACAAGCACAAAGGGAGCAGGGCTGATCCCAGCCCAGGCCGAGAGGGGAAAAATCGGGCCTCTGTCCGGAACCCAAAGGGTGGATCTTCCAGACCCGGATCCCGAGTCGAAAGGGGAGAGAGGAAAGGCGGTTCTGGCACCGGGCTCCACAATCAGCAGATCGCCTCTTAGCTCGAAGACTGGATAGGTTGGAGAACAGAATGGAGATAGGGAAGGCCTTGGTCTCGACGCAACTGGGATGAGACAGAGATGAGCTTGGATAAGGCCATTATTCTCCATTGTTCTGCCTTGGTCTACATTCGGTGTGGGAGAAGTCTGGAAGAAGCGTCAGAAGATAGAAAATGACGACCTCAACAGTGTGTCGGGGGAGGAGCTCGTCACGGTTCAAGACTGAGTGAAGCGACAAAAGTTCAACCTGCGGCCCGAGTCTGTGGAACGGTGATCAGTTGTGAAACGTCCGATGACCTGGGCTCGGCGTCTTCAATTCTTCGAGGATTTGGATGCCTGGTCTGATGCATCCAGGCCTCTTGAAAGGTGGGTTTTAAGACCCTATCATAAGTTTCCTGCTATCTCGCAGCCCTTCCACTGAAAGAATGACAAATTGAACGATGTTGCGGATGGAGAGACCAAGACAGTAGGCGGGAACTATGATTGTATCAGTCACTGACATCTTTTGGCCACACATTGGCAATGTTTAAGCCAAGACAGCTTTCTCAGACATCTTAGTTATATTTAACAAAATTAGAAAATGTCAAGTCCAGTAAGATGTCAAATCCAGGAAACTTAGTCAAATCAGTAAAAAGTCAATCAGTGGTCAATCCAGTGAAAGGGTGGGGTTAGGCCCCGAGGAAAACTCTAATAAAGTTTAAGGGCTTTATATGGACGAGGATTCCTGAAACACTATAAACACACACACAGTCCATGAATGTGTTAGAAAATTCTTAGAAATATAAAGAAAAATATAAAATCTTGAAAGCTTAAAGGTTTGCTCACAGGCTCATCAAGGCTGATGTGACATGCAGCAGCAAACTGAATCTGAGGTAAGGCCAGAGGATTGTAGGAGTTAGGTTGGTCTCGAGCTGTACACCTGCCGATGCAGAGCACAGCCGACCTGAGCCGAGGATGAAGCTCGAACCCAGGTGTAAGAACAAGCAGGCCGAGATGAACACTCTCACATCCAGTCTTTCCCCCTTATTCTCAGAGTTGGGGAAGCGAGCAGATGAATAGCGATTTAAGAAACCTAGATACCTTTAGCATAAAAGTAGGGTTTGTGTGCCATTAGAACCTGGTTCGAAACCCTTCTTTGCTGAGGTAATTGCCAGCAAGGAGCCCGGTCTTCCACGAGGAGAAATTGCAAAGTCAGCTGAAGCTGCTGGCTCAAATGGAGAGCCAGGGTCAGTTTTTTCCTAGGACAAAAATTGAGGTCCCAGGCTGTGCTGGGAGAGACCCTTTCTTGGTAGCTTAATGTTCTGATTCCTAGTGCCTTAGCAGATGTGAGAAAAAGACAGAAGCGGATCAGTATTTATATCTAAGCTGAAATAGCTGATGCATGTATCTTTTATGGAAGAATAATAGAGAGTCCATTCTTTTAGCATATCTGCATAATATTCAGAATTGAGTGGGATGTTCAATAATGATGCATCATGTCCCTTGAGTATTGTCTGATCTCATTTTGCTAAAATAAGCCTTTCACAGTGGATGGTCTTGAGAGCCTCTCTTATTATCAGCTGAACTTCCTTTCATAGAGAGAGATAGATTGAGTTATTCATGGGATCTCCCAGGCTGTTAGCTGCAGTGTCTAAAGGGTTTTGGGGTGCACTTTTTTGAAGTTGTGTTGAGTCAAAAGTAGAGGCCATTGAAGGGCCCACTCTGGTGTGACATATGCTCCGTAGTAGTGGTACCAGTGTTGTCTTGGCCAGTCCGGAGCTATTTGGATCCCCCTTTGGGCTCTCTGCTTTGATCTTTAGTAATACTGAGGTCATCAGTGGCAGAGGTGGGAATGCATAGATTTTAGGAGTTCCAGTTGAATGAGAGAGGCATCTATTTTCCAAGCTTGTGGATGGTATGTCCTTGAGCAGAATTTTGTAGATGATGGTTGAGGTGAGAGGCAAATAGGTCTACTGGCTGCCCCATGTCAAGTGAGTTGTGAAGATCGGATGTAACCTCCACTGTGTGGATCTGTGAAATTCCTGCTTAGGCTGTCCGCCAGCACATTGTCTTTCCTGGAACAAACTGGGATTGTAACTGATGTTTAGGCTCAGTGATTTTTTCCCCAAAAATGCATTGTCAGTCTGCAAAGGGGTAAGAATGGGTGCCCCTTGCTTGTTTTTTACCACATCACAGTGGTGTTGTCTGTCCGTATCAGTAAATGGCCTTGCTGAAATTGGTGTTGAAAGGCCTCGATGGCATGCATTACTGCCAGCATTTCCTTTTGGTTTATGTGCAGATGTGTTTCCTTTGGAGACCATTGTCCTTGTATACAACTGCCTTCCATCCCCCAAGGTCTGGGGGTGTCATTTGGTTTTGTGGTTTTATTTTCCTGGGGTGGTTTTTGGAATGACCAATTTTAAACCTGTTTGGGTTGGCCTTTTTTGGGTTCGGGGGCCCAACCATAGGAATTCCTTGTTTGGGGGAGTTTTCAAAAAGGAATTTTTTTTTAGCCTAGGGTTTTTAATTGTCTGCTAAGGTTTGGGGTTTCTTTTTGTTGAGA
>NW_025054994.1:0-8453 GCF_019279795.1 Protopterus annectens
GAAAGCTAAACTTCTGGCTCCTTTACAAAAGGATGTACGAGTTTGTACCAATGCTGAGGAGAGGCCACGGAAATGGAAGAAAAGCCAAATCTATGCAAACGTCAAAGCTTTCTTACAGGTCCAAATCCACCACGTTTTAGCAGAAATGGCCTTCAAAACTGGTCCTTTCCAGCCACTGGACAAGCCCCAAAGAGGTAGGATACAGACGACAAGGGCAGAGGGCAATCACAAGTGATCATATAGAGGCAGACAATGGTAAATCTCCAGCACCAAGAGGTGGTGAAGACAGTGCATGCAACAATACAGGAAGCAACCTACCGAACACCCCTCATTTCCATGCCAAGCAAGTCTCAGCTGGCAGCACCTTTTGGGAGGAAACCACATTATTTGGTAAGTTAATTGGCATATTGTCACACACAGACAAATGGATACTGGGACATTATAAAACAGAGGCTACAAATTTCACTTCACACTTCTTTCCCCAAAAATTGAGAGGTATGCCAAACCTGCCACAAAAATCAAAGGGCAGAGGCACATCTGCAAATTTCAAAGCTCCTAAACATGAGTAGCTATACAAAAGGTAACCCCACGCACTCAACAAGGTCAAGGTTTTATTCAAGACTTTTTTCTGGTACCAAGAAAGGAACCGACTGAGACCCATTCTGACTTATCCATCCTAAACACGGGCATTATTCCTACTGTACTCAAAATTCAAGATGCCTTAAGACATTACAGAACTTCTTCCCATGCTGGGCAAGGAGTTTGGCTGGTAACATTGACCTCAAGGAGAAGTACCCGCTATGTCCCAATCAGACAAAGCTGCAGAAGATACCCTCAGATTTCTTGCAGGTTCAATCCCACCATATCAATTCTCCGTGCATTGCCCTTTACAGCTTATCTACTGCCCAGAGTATTCACAAAGTGCCTGGCATCATGGTATTGCCTACCGCAGAACTTCGGCGATACAAATTTCACCGACTTTATCTGGACGACTCGCCTGATCCAAGCGGACAGCAAACACATACTACTGGAACAGGTATATGGCATAGTGACACTTTGGTTACTCGCTTCTCTCTGGGATATACCATCAACAAGGGAGAAATCAAGGCTAACACCATCTCAGAAAATAAATCTTCCTCTCGTGCCAACTTGGACACAAATGACCCAGATGGCATATCTGAATACCAGAAAAACAAGGGCAACTTTATCTCAGTATCAAACACTAGCAAAAGTACTCAGGCTTATCTGTATAGGAAAATCCTGCAGGCTCACAGGATTCATGGCATCTTGCATTCTTCTAATCCCATGTGCAAAGCCGTATATGAGGATTCAATGGTACCCAAAAAATCTATGGTCTCAACACAGTCACAGTTTGGAAGTACAATTATACCAATAATTCCATGTTTGCAAAAGGAATTTCTATGGCAGGGCCCAAGCACAGTCAAGTAAACACAGGCCTTCCATTCTGCAAGCCCTCTCAAGGCAAACAAGTCATAACCACAGGCAGCCTCAGATTACGCCTGGGGTACTAAAGACAGGCTTTTATGAAGGACAGGTGCATTCAGTGGCCAGATGGTCCCAAAAGGAAAAGCACCTTCACATCAATCATCATCAAAGAAATGCTAGCAGTAATAAATGCACCATTACAGCTTTCAAGGACTTCCTGCATCCAGGACAATTACTGATAGAACAGACAACACCACAGTAAATGTACATAAACAAACAAGGAGGAACACATTCATACCTTGTGTGCAGACTAACTAGCCACATGACTCTTTGGAACTTGGCTCTGGAAAGACAAATCGAACTTCAAGCACAGTACTTGCCAGGACTGGAAAACACACTGGCAGACACTCCTCAAGCAGAAATATGACAGATCCACACGAATGGAAGTTACATCCTCAGGTGTTTACAGAGATAATCCAAGCATGGGGAGGCCAGAGACATAGATCTTTTGCCTCCCACAGAACCATCAATTGAAAAGTTTTGTTCGATGACATTTCATCCAAAGGCCTGGAAAGTGTTTTCATTCAGTTGGACAGCATGGACAGTTTATGCATTCCCACCTCTGCCTCTTCTGCCCAAGGTGCTTTGAAAGCAAGAACAGACAAACCGAGGATGATACTGATTGCTCCAGATTGGCCAAGGCAACACACTGGTATCCACTCCTGAGTGAGCCCAACACATACTCCTCCCTGGTCCCTATCCTCTAATGCCTCTTCTGCTGACCAGAACAGCTACAAAAAACTCTTCACAGTCAGCTGAAAACACTCAACCTCGCTGCATGGAAAATTCCCTTGACACTACAACAGACCCTACTCTGAGGTGCAGGATGTCATTTTGGAGGCCAGAAGACCATCTACTAGAAAAGCTTACTCCGCAAATGGAAGCGTTTTTGCTGTTGGAATGAAAAGAGGCCAGGACCAACTGAAAATTGGAACTTGCCTCTAGGTTTTACAGTACCTAGCTGAACTGCTGAACAGTGGACTTTCATTTTCTTCCATAAAATACATGCCTCAGCCATTTCTGCAGAATTCAACACGGATCCTCCTTTATTCTCTCACCCACTCTACGACAGTTCCTCAGAGGGGCTAAGAATATAAGACCTCCAAGGAAGCAACCAATACCAGCCTGGGACCTTAATTACATACTAGAAAAATTAACATTGCCTCCTTTTTGAACCTGCTGCCTCAACAGATTTGCAATATTTGTCCTGGAAAACAGCTTTCCTTCTGGCCATCACTTCAGCTCGTGAGGGTTTCTTGAACCACAGCCCTCATGGCGGTGCAGCCCTTCCTCATCTTCCATCAGGACAGGGTTTGCCCTTCTCGTGACTCAACCCATCTTTATGCTAAAAGTGGTATCCAGGGTAGCCTTAAATCAAGCCATACACACCTACCTACCTTTTATCCTAATCCTCAAACAAAGGGGAAAGGCTGCTACCTTTAGACACATCCATAGGCTATGTTATTATTTGACAGAACAAAGTCCTTCAGGAAATCAGAACAACTTTTTGTGTCCTATGCCGTGAGGGGCTCAAGGGAAACCAATTACAAAAACAGACCATTTCCAAGTGGATTGGCCACTGCATACGGTTTTATTGTTATTCCTATCATGGGAAATCTGTCCCTACTGGTATCAAATCTCACCCACCAGGGCCACAGCTACCTCTACAGCCTCCTCAGGTGTTCCTAACCAGATATTTTGGAGGCAGCCACTTGGAGTTCTGTACATACCTTCACAAACACACCACCTGCCCTCCCTTATATTCCAGAACAAGAGCAGCTTTGCCACTGCTATTTTGCAGGGCATTCTGGCTCAACCCAGTTCCTCAATACCTACACCCTATGCATAGCTTTGGGACTCTACCCATCTGGATTACTACAGCTGTATGTATTCCACGATGAACATAGTACAGTTTTGTACCTACCATAAAATGTAGATGTTCGAGTGCTACAGCTGCAGTACAGGTTTCCCTCCTTCCCCACTTGGTAAAGGCATAGGGCCTAACAACCTCTTCATACCACCTGACTGCTATTCTGCTATGTTTTATTTGCTTGCTTACACTGATTTTGCATTACATTGCATTGCTTGCATATGTAGATAAGCCTTATTTATGTATTGCCTTCCTTTTGGGGGCACCTGACATCTGTGGGCAAAGAAAGACTGGAAGAACATGGCGGCGGGCTGTGTCTTATATACTCTGGCCTTCCTGACATCAGAAGAGTGGTTTGATTTACAACCGACGCCTTTTGACCAAGACTTTGGAATTCGCCGATCGAGGATCCCTGCCTGACGGCTGAAAACCCATCTGTGATTACTGCAGCTGTATTAGCACTCGAACATCTACATTTATGGTAGGTACAAAACTGTACTTTATCCCAGCCTTAAAAAGAGTCTTATCTTATGGTGTGAGCAGAGCTTGAAAAATAATCCATAGTCTCTGGTCATCGCTCCGCATAAACAGCTCAGACCTAGCTTGGGAGCCTATCCAGGGCAGTTAAGAGTCCAGGGTTCTTGGAACAAGCATCAGATGAGTCAGCATATCAGTGTAAAGGAGATGATGACAGTTATTCTGGCATTAAAAGCCTTTCAAGAAAAACTAGCTCCCAGACCCATAAAGTTTCTTGACAGACAACACCACAGTCATGTAGTACACACCCTTAAGCAAGGGGGGAACACATTTATATTCTCCCGAGGCAGAAAAGCCGTGGAGGTTTGACTACTGTGACCCAACAGCTGGGAGTCACTTTCTTAGCCTCCCATACACATACCTAGTGAGGGCAGTCTGATAGCATACCTCTTCAGTAGAGGTCTGCTAAAACCGCTGTGAGTGTATGTTGAAAATGGAGGTTTTTCTAGACCTGACACATAACTTGGGTGTACCAGAAATAGACCTTTTGCTTGATTGGAAATGGGCAACTTAGCAAGTTCTGGCCTGTTGCTAAGAGAGAGAGCATGGAGATTGTAATGCATGCTTTCCCTTCAAATGGGCAGATTTCTTTATACCTTTCCTCATTTTACTCCCTCATTCCCAGGGTATTAGAGAAGGTGGGGGTCAGACAAAATGATTCACTTAGCTCCCTGTGGGGCCCAGGCAGCACTAGTTTTCCCTCTCTCTTCCTGACATTCTGCAAAGAGAAAAAACTTCTTCTTCCC
Source organism: Protopterus annectens (assembly GCF_019279795.1). Lineage (NCBI taxonomy): Eukaryota > Metazoa > Chordata > Ceratodontiformes > Protopteridae > Protopterus > Protopterus annectens. The sequence continues at coordinate 4,660 of NW_025054994.1, forward strand.
CCTCGTGGTCTTTTAATCCAGAACAAAGGGTCTGTTGTCCATCCCAGCTCCACTGGCTACTGATTCTGTCTGGACACTTATTTCACAGGCCATCTGTCTATCCTGAAAGTGGCTAGAAAATAACCACACGTGACTCCTGATGCTTTACGTGAAAAAGGGTCTCCATGTCATGCAAGGCTACAGGTATTGTATACCTGCTCAGGTATCCTTTCAACAGGTCCTAGCATACTTCTCCCTTGTGTACAAGAAAATACTGTCCTCTTGTGTGTTAAGGTCCTTACTTCTGCTGTCTCTGCATACCTGCTTATGTCCCCTGCAATTTGTGCTCAGCACCCCATGAAACCATTCTTAAAGGGAGTGTTATACCTCAGACAACCCAGCAAGGGAATCCGCGACACTTCTGGGATCTGAATTCCTGTGCTTATGAAACTTGCGGCCCATTATAACCCCCTTTCAACCAGCAGATTCAGTAGCCTATCAAATTATTTACATGGGACATCCCAGCTTCGCAAGCACTCACTACCTCTCACCTCACAGAGAAGTGCATTTTGAGTTACAAACCCTGATGTGCAAGGGAGCCATTCTACCTTTTTTCTATAGGGACCTCAAGTTACCTTGCTTGAGAACCAATGTTTGCATCCCCAGGCTGGTTATCAGAGGTTTCTTTAAAAGTAGGCATCTGAATTCTCCTGTGTTCTCCCCAAACCCTCAAAACAAAGGAGAAAGACTATTCCATTCTCTGGATGTCTACAGACAGTATGATTTTTACCTCCACAGAACGTGTTTTCCAGACAGGTCTGACCAGCTTTTAGTGGCCTTTGGAAGACTAGTAGGCAAGCAAACTATCTTGAAATGGATTGTGAACAGTATCTCTTTGCCATTCATAGTATGGTATGCAGCTCCCTAGCAGGGTCAGGGCAGAATTCACTTGAGCAAAACCATCTCCACAGCATTTATGAAAGGAGATCCCACAAAAACCATATTAGAAACAGCCCACTGGTCCTCTGTGCACACCTTCACCAAGCACTACAATCTGAGAGCCATTTCTCTGGCTAGAGAATGGTTTGTCTCTGCCATCCTGCAGAGCCTGCATTACCGGGAAGGGGGGGGGGGCTCTTCCCAACCTTCCCAATAAGAAGCTTTGGGAATTCTCCCAAGACTCTGTACTGACCATGATGAACACAGTACATGCGTGTAGATGATACTGACCATGATGAACACAGTACATGTGTGTAGATGATACTGACCATGATGAACACAGTACATGTGTGTAGATGATACTGAGCATGATGAACACAGTACATGTGTGTAGATGATGCGGACCATGATGAACACAGTATATGTGTGTAGATGATACTGACCATGATGAACACAGTACGTGTGTAGATGATACTGACCATGATGAACACAGTACGTGTGTAGATGATACTGACCATGATGAACACAGTACGTGTGTAGATGATAGTGACCATGATGAACAACAGTACATATGTGTAGATGACTTGTCAGAATTGTTGATCAAGTAGATCTGTGCTGCAGTACTCTTTCCACTCTCCTTCCCTCTTCTTGTCTCTTCTCTGCCCTAGGATTGGGATGGGGTGCCCCTTTTCCAGTCATCCTCCCTCCCATTCCCTCTCCTATTTGTTTATTCCATGTTTCTACATGTTATTAGGGATAGATAGGTTGGTCATTCTGCATCTGAGGGTCAGCGGACGCCTAAGAACTCTTGACAAGAAAAACCTGAAGATTGCACTGGCTAATGTACCTCTGATACCCCCAACATGATGACAAACTGATGTTCCGACCAGCTGCGGGCCTCTGCATGACATGAAGTCCCAAAGCTCAGTACTGTAATGTTTATCTATTCGAACATCTGCAATTATGGTAAGTCATCTACACAACTGTATTTTATAGCCGTCTGTCCAGCAGTAAAATCGGTGTTTTTCTACTGAAGTCTGCTGTAATTTAGAGGAAAGCACATGATTTAGTGCAGGGGTTCCCAAAGTGTGCATCGTGGCCCTAGGGAGCTGCGGTTTCTCAAAGGCACTCACGAGGCTAAGTGTGGCACCTCTCTTATTTCCTGGCACTTTTATTTTTTAAAAAATTAAATCCCGGCTTTTTGAGCTGACATCGTCACGCACATGATGACGTCAGCTCCGTAAGATGATTGTCAGTCTGACGGAATCGAGCTCGCATCCGTTAACGGCTGCTCAACATTCCATATGTATAGCTAGGAACAAGTGGATATATGCTCCGTGGTGGTGGCACCTGCATCGTCTCACCTGCCTTAAACCGCAACCAAATGGGAAAGATTCCTGTTCAGCTTTTTTTAACGACTTGGTATACGAGTTTTACATTTGTACCACTTCACGACTTGGTATACGAGTTTTACATTTATACCACTTCAGCCCTACAAGGTATTCCTAATTTTCTAGTTCATTATTCATAGGATTGCGGCTTGGGTCGAAAAGCAAAGCAAACATGAGTGTCTTTATAGTGCTCTGTGCTCTACAAACAAGTCTCGACAGGTATGCTCAGATACTTGAGCTAACGCTATGCCCCAAGTACTTTGCGAATAATATGTTATTGTGATGTAGCTAACATATTCTTTTGTTCTTTATTCATACATCAGAGGTCTCTCCTTGATTTCTTTTTGATTAGTTTTTAAAGCAGCTAAGACCGATGCTTGATTTGCCTGTGGAATCGGTTTATTTGAATAATGTATAGTTTGTAAGTTACCGATAAAGATTCGCTTAGACATAACGGTAAAGTGTGCTATGGTTCTTAGTTATGTTGTCTCAAAATCCTGTTCTTAGAGCTATGCTTTTTTACTTTTAATCTTTGTAGACTTTGTAAACTATGTCCAAAGCTTAGGTTGCCTGATGTAAGGATGCCATTTTTGTAAATAACTGCTATTCCAGCAGCCATTTTTCCTTGGCTTGTGTGCTCATTCAAGTGCTACTTATAAAAATCTGTAACCTAGACATCTATTCTAATGCATATTATATCTTTTTTCCAAGTAACGCTGTAGAAGGAAAGGGAATTTGTTGCACTAGACTTAGAAATAATTAATTCTGGCATTTCACTAATCTGGAGAGACCGTATAATATGCCTATAAGTATATCCAGTTCTGCTGGTGAAGTTGCAGTGTAATACCTACCAAATGATAGCTTGCTGAACTGTGCATAGCTAATGTTTGTATGAAATACCCTTGTATACATTTTAGAAGTATTTACTGGGCAACGTTTCTAGGGGTGTTTTTAATGTTAAGTGGTGTTGGGATAGTAGTATGAGGTCTGGTTACCGAATATCCTTTTCTGGCTACATCTGTGTAACAGTTGAGAGGTATGCTGGACAGAGTTAAATAATAGGGACAGATTTTAAATATTGCTCTTATAAACTTAAAGTTAATAAGGTTGCCATTAGGTTAGCTTACCTCTCAACCATAGTAGATCAGTGTTATGCTGTTAAGCAGAATGTACACTTTTTTTGGTAATTGTCTTTTTATTGTACTTTTGAGCTTTTCTCCCCAGCTCTCCTAGTCCAGTCGGGCAGCCACATTAATCAAATGTCAAATATATAAATAAATGAAATATGCACTTTATGCATGCTGTGGAGGGGGGGGGGGGGTCCTTGGGAAAACCTGGATTCAGCAAGGGAGCCGAGAATCAAAAGTTTGGGAACCACTGATTTAGTGAGTAGGAAAGGGGAAAGGGGAAAAAAAAATGAGGCCCGTGGGGAAAAAAAAAGGGGTGTTTTGGGGGGTTTTTTAAAAGTTGTGGGGTTTTAAAAAA